>NW_008330926.1:2615816-2652816 GCF_000622305.1 Nannospalax galili
TCCCAAGTGCTGGGATTAAAGGCGTGCGCCACCACGCCCAGCTACATAACATTCTTTGAAAACAGAAAAGTGTGGCCTTGCTTTAGATATCTTTAATGTCTGGCATACTATAAGACAGCTTGGCTTCTCAGGTCCACATGCATTCTTTTGAATGCCTCATGTTACATAGCTTTTAGAAAATGCCACAATATCCTCATAAGAGAGTAAGTGAAAAGAGCAAATTGACATTGTAGAATTAGGAAAACTTTAAAGCCTTTTGGAGAACTGGTGTTATTAGTGTATTAGAGGGATGTTAAAATAAACGGACCGTGCATGTAGTAGGTGCTCAATAAAAGATAGCTGCAGTCATTCTGGTAGTTCAGGGAAAGATTTAGTCCATAAGTGCACCAAGAAGAACTTCAGAACTAGGGGTGTGGGGGGTGAGGTGCTAGGTAGATTACAGGAACAGGAAATCTGAAACAGCAGCAAATATTAAACCATGGTTCATGAACCCAGTCTGCCAGCCCTGTTATCTGAACAGGCATCTGCTAAAGCCAAGGATTCACAGCTGAGAGTAGCTGAAGCCTTTGGCCAGCTTAGACCCAGCTTAGACCTACTTTGAATAACAGGAATGGTGGCTGGATCAGAAACCCCACAGTGGGGAGGAACAAAGCTGCTCCTTCTTACTTGAAAATCCTAAGTAGGCCCTTGTGAACTTGAGCAAGTGAAGGCGGATACAGGACTGCTCAGCATGCATGGCCCCTGCTTGCTGGAGGGGTGGAGGGAAGAGGTTTAGTATTGTCTTTAGGCAGCATGCCACCTGATGAGGTACAGCCCTGAGGAACACAAGGAAGAGCCTGGTGCTAAGGATCGAGGGAAGGATCCTTAAAGAGTGAGGAGAGGGCATCCTTAACCAGAACTGTGTGCCACTGGGGGTACCATAGTTACATGCCTACCTGGCCAGAATGCTTCTCAGGGGGCCTAGGAAGTAAGGAAGATGGTCCTGGGGAGTCAGAATTAGGTCATGGTGGCTGGGAAAGAGGGAGCTGGGGTCAGATCAGGGTCAAATTAGAGTCAGGTCTGAGAGCCTATACCCATGAAGCCAGTCATTACTTACTGAGCACCTACTAGGGTCAGGGCTAAGTTGGAAAGGTGAGTCTGAGTGAGGTGTGGTGCAAGTTTAGTCCCAGAACTCAGGAGATAGAGGTAGGTAGATGTCTGTGAGTTCAAGGCCAGCCTGGTCTACATAGTGAGTTCAAGGCCATCTGGGACTTACAGGGAGACCCTGTTTCAAAAAGACAAAAAGAAAAAAGTGATCCTGACATTGTCTCTGCCCCTTAAGAGCTACAGGAACACAAGGACCTTATTATACTACAGGAAAGTTGTATATAAACAACTATGGGTCACAGCGAGGCCCATACCAAGAGCTAGCAGGGGAGATGGGACATTTCCTGAGGTATTTGGCTGCCAAGTCACTAGTGTCAACCAGCTCCCTTCTGCAGGGTGGGGTGAGGGTGGAACTGTCCTTTTGGGGCAGAGAGCAGTTGAGAATGTCTTAAGTCCCTTTCCTGGGATGGGAGGCCCTTAGGTGAGAACAGAGAGAGAGCCTCTCCCTTGCCCCTTATTTGTTTCAGTCCTTAACCCAAAACCTTTCCCTCCTCCCAGTTTGGCAACAATCCCTTCTCTTCCCTGACGGGGAACTCCGACAACTCATCTTCCCAGCCTCTTCGGACTGAGAATCGAGAGCCCCTCCCTAACCCCTGGAGCCCCTCGCCCCCCACCTCCCAGGCCCCCAGGTCCGGTGGGGAGGGCACCGGAGGATCGGGGACCAGCCAGGTGCACCCGACAGTCTCGAACCCCTTTGGGATCAATGCGGCTAGCCTGGGGTCAGGTATGTCCTAGGGTGGAAAGAGCTTAGTGGGGTCACCAGGGCAGTCCCTCTGCCCCAGGACTTAATGGGGTTCACACTGCTCCAGGATATTGAAGACAGGTGAGATGGACTAAAGCTACAGAAGGGTTCATAAATCTGGGGTAGTAGCCCTGCTCTTCATAGAATGAGGGTTTGTCCTGGCCATGTCCTGACATCCCTGGGAGTGACCTAAGTAATGGCTTATGAATAAACCAGGCCCTGTCTCCCAAGCTTCATGAGCAACTTATAGCACTCTCCAGTGTTAATGGGTCAGACTGGGAGATGGGGGTCTTGGAATGGGTTGCAGAATAATCAGGACAGATCCAGAGACAGGCAGATATGAGACTAGGGGAGAGATGTACAGGGCTGCTGTGTGCACAAGTCCAGGTTACATATGATAAACTCTAAGGATTGTTCTGTCTTGACTGTGACAGTACATATGGGATATTTTTTGGTAGATGTCATGATTTCTCTGTACCCTAGGAGAACCTTGGGAAACCTAGGCAAAACCTAGGGAAAGTATTTACCCCTTGATGTGCTTCAGTTTCCTTATTTATAAAGGAAGTACTAGCTTTTGATCCATGGTTTTAAACTTTGTTCTTTAAGTCCTGGGGGAGCTAGACCATCTCCAGGAGAGGGGAGGATCAAGTAGGATTTGTTCCATGCTTCCTGCCCCAGCTCCAGCCTCACCATTGTCATACCTGGTTTCTGAGTGACATTTGGCTTGAGGAACAAGCCCCTTCTGCTAAGGCAAATTTGAAAACCACTGATCTCCATGACATTTAATCGGTCCTTTCCAGCTTACACATTATCTTAGCTTATAGCAAAAGCAGTCCAGAGGGGCATAACTCAGACCAGTTTCTAGCCAGTTGGCCCTCAGCCAAGTCAACGGGAAAGGTCCAGGACAAAGCAGAGCAGGCTGACTTTGGAGTCAGGAGACACTTGGACCCACGCCACGGTGCTTGGGTACCCTTTTGACCGTTGTGTTTCTGTTTCCTGACCACTCCGTGTCTGAAGTGAGGTAGATTAAATAAGGTGTCTGGTTTCCATCTGGACCCCTTTCTTCCTGTTTTGTTTCTCCCTCTTTGTCCTAGGGATGTTCAACAGCCCAGAAATGCAGGCACTCCTCCAACAGATTTCTGAAAACCCCCAACTAATGCAGAATGTGATCTCAGCTCCCTATATGCGCAGCATGATGCAGACACTTGCCCAGAACCCAGACTTTGCTGCTCAGGTATGAAACCCGCCCAAGAAAATGTGGCTGGAGGAGAGAACAGATTTTAGTGGTGATTGAAACACTCTGGAGCCAGACTGCCTTGGATTATATCCCAAGTTCTGCCTCTTCCCAGCTATGTGAGCTAAGTTATATCACCTCCTAGTTTCCTCATCTGCAAAATGGTGGTAACAATAGTTCCTTCCTCATTGTGATGGATCACAGGAGCTTGGACATGCCCAGTGGTGTGGTGTATGGGAGGCGCTGTATACTTGAAGTAGTAGTTCTCATGATTGTCAGACCCAGGCCAGAAGCCTGATTCCTGCTGCTCTTCATTTCTCAGCACACAAATCCATTTATTTTCACTGTCCCACAAAATTTGGGGGCCACTTTGAGATCCTTGAAAATGCTGGCCAGATTTCCTACAGCAATGGGGGTGATGAGGGGATCTGAGGCTATGGGGAACCACTTTTAGTAAGATGGCCTAGGCTTCCTCTAATCCCTTCACTCTGGCAGATGATGGTGAACGTGCCGCTGTTTGCAGGGAACCCTCAACTACAGGAGCAGCTCCGCCTGCAGCTCCCTGTGTTTCTGCAGCAGGTAAGTGAGAATCATAGAGGGGTAGACCTGGAAACCCAATGGGTAAAAATGAAGGTAAGGGACAGATCTTGACTATAGGTTGTTTGCTCTTCTTACTGCCTCCTGTTGCCTTTCCTTGTTTCCCAACAGATGCAGAACCCAGAGTCTCTTTCCATCCTCACCAATCCCCGAGCCATGCAGGCCTTGCTGCAGATCCAGCAGGGACTGCAGACCCTACAGACTGAGGCCCCTGGGCTGGTACCCAGGTAAGGGGGGTTGGTGGGCAGCAAGGTTCAGACTGCCCCTCCCCTTTATCCCTTCTCTCTGCCACCATGGTCAGCCTTTTTGTCCTTTGGTCTGCTTTCTTGTTTTCCCCCAACCGCTTTTCCTTCTGGATCTCACATTCCGTCCTTTTCCTCTTTTTTTCAAATTGGATTTCACTTCTTAGCCGAGGCTAGCCTCAGGCTTGTGGTCCTCCTACTTCAGCCTCCCAAGTACTGGGATTACAAGTGAGTGCTTCCATGCCATCTCCCATCATTTTCTTTATTTTTTATTTTTATTTTTTGGTCTTTTTGAGACAGGGTCTCCCTGTAGCCTGAGCTGTCCTGGAACTCACTATGTAGACCAGGCTGGCCTTGAACTCACAGAGATCCACCTGCCTCTGCCTCCCAAGTGCTGGGACTACAGACATGCACCACCACACCCGGCTTCTTTATTTTATTGTATTTTTTTTGTCTTTTTGAGACAGGGTCTCCTTGTAGCCCAGCTGTCCTGGAAATTCGCTATGTATTCCAGGCTGGCCTTAAACTCACAAAGATCTGCCTGCCTCTGCCTCCCAAGTGCTGGGACAAAAGGCATGTGCCACTGCCCCCAGTTCAGAATTTCAACTTTTGAGTGTTGGAAGTGTGCTACATTAATGGCAGGATTTTCGCTAGCAGCAGTAGAGTTTCCCTCTGACTGGTAGTTGGTAGTGGTCTCTGCCACACATACTTTAGTGTCCATTTGCACAGCTAGCTCATGTTCAGATCCATTTGAGGGACTGTGTATCTCAAGTGTTGGAATGTATTTAGCATGCACGGGGCCCTGGTTCAATCCCTAACTCCCACCAAAAAAAAAAAAGAATTTCAGGGCTGAGAGTATATATAGGTTGGATCCCCTGGAACTGGAGTTATGGACAGTTGTTAGCTGCCATGTGGGTACTGGGAATTGAACCTGGGTCCTCTACAAGAGTAGAGTGTGCTCTTAACTGCTGAGCCGTCTCTGCAGCCCAAACATCATTTTCTTTTTAAAATAAATTTTATTTTATTTTATTTTTTATTTTATGTGTGTGCGTGTATTGCGTCCATGTAGGTAAGTGCACCCGTGTCGTGCAATACCTGTGGAGGACAGAAGAGGCTGTCAGGTCCCCTGGAACTGGAGTTACAGTTGTTAGCTGCCATGTAGGTTCTGGGATTCGAACCCAGGTCTTCTGCAAGAACAACCAGTGTTCTTAACCACTGAGCCATCTCTCTAGCCCCCAAAATATTGTATTTATTATTTTAATTTTATGTGTATGAGTGTATTGCCTGCGTTTATGTTAAGTACACCTGTGTTGTGCAATGCCCAGGGAGGTCAGAAGAGGGCATCAGCGTCTCTGGAACTGGAGTTACAGTTACGGTTGTTAGCCACCATGTGTATGCTGGGAACAAACCCAGGTCCTCTCAAGAGTAGTCAGTGCTCTTAACCACTGAGCCATCTTTCCAACCCTTCCTTTTTTTTTTGGTCTTTTTGAGACAGAGTCTCCCTGTAGCCCCTAGGCTGGCCCAGAGATCTACCTCTCTCTACCTCCCGGGTGCTGGGGATCAAAGGTGTGCACCACCATGCCCAGCCCCATCATTTTCTTGACTGCTGTCTCCCAACTCCTGTTCTCTCTGCTTGCAGCCTTGGCTCCTTTGGAACATCACGGACCCCAGCACCCTTGGCAGGCAGCAACTCTGGGTCTACCGCTGAGGCCCCCACCTCCTCACCAGGCATACCAGCCACATCTCCTTCCACAGGGGCTTCCAGTGCCCAGCAGCAGCTCATGCAGCAGATGATCCAGCTTTTGGCTGGAAGTGGAAACTCACAGGTATATAGGGCAGCAGCAAAGGCAGCAGTGGAATGGCAGCAGTAGTGCAGGCTTTGCAAGCAGCAGATCTGGCTTTAGGGCCTAGTCTACGACTCACTACCCTTGGGCAGGTTACCATGTGTCTCCAAGTTCAGTTTCGACAGCTTTAAGGTGGAGATGAGAAAAGTAATAGCATTTACTACATGCTGAATGCTGTGCTAAGTGCTTTATCTAGGGAGAGCTCTATTTTTTTTATTTTTTGGTCTTTTTTGAGACAGGGTCTCCCTGTAGCTCCAGCTGGCCTGGAACTTGCTATGTAGACCAGGCTAGCCTCAAACTCAGAGGTCCACCTGTCTCTGCCTCCCCAGTGCTGGGATTAAAGGTGTGCATCACCATGCCCAACTCTTTTTTTCCTTTTTAAACTATTTGATGTGTATGAGTGTTTTGTCTGCATATGAGTACATTGTGTGCATGCAATGCCTACAGAGGCCAGAAGGGGGACAGATACACTGGAACTGGAGTAGGATGGTTGTTAACCATCATGTGGGTGCTGGGAACCAAAACCCAGGTCCTCTGCAGGAATGCTCTTAACTATGAGCCATACAACCTTGAGATTTTTTTTTTTCCTCCTTTTTTTTCTTCCGACCCTTTAAAGGACTCTTGCTAACTAAAGCAACCTCCTTCTCTGAGACTCTGGAGAAGATGATTCTGGAAGGTGAGGTGACTAGAGTTGGCTACAGTGAAGGCCAGGGATTTGGAAAGGCATAGAGATAACCTGGGGTACCTCTGACCTCTGTGACTAATCTGAAGATACTGTTGGACAGAAGTGTGTATGAGAGGCTACAGGGAGACCCTGTCTCAAAAAGACAAAAAAAAGTGTGTATAAGACACTTAGAGGGGTCTAGGCCAGGTGATCTCCAGGGTCCATCTGTGTAAATTATCACTAGCCTGGTGATAGTGAGCCACAATCTTTCTCTTGTTAGGCTAGTGCTTCTCAAACATCCCTGGGGAAAACATTTCCAGGAGATATTTATTGGCGTGTGGAGAGTGAAAAGGCCTGTTCTTGTAAATATTGTGTTTACTGACAGGTTAAAGGAATTAAATAAGTTCTTTCTTTCCTGGGACCCTTCTCTGGCCTTTACTATTACTGTATATGTAAAGATGTTGGGAGGGATATGTTTAGCATGTACCTTATTTGTACTGCTCTGGGCTGTGTGTATGTGTGTAAGTAATATGCTGGGAATCAAACCCAGAGCCTTGCACATTGTAAGCAAGGGCTCTACCACTGTGCTATATATACTCAATCCAGCATTAGACATTTGAAACATCCCCTGAGTGTTTGTGGGATGCGTTTAGGAATTAGCTAACCCAGGCCTATCAGGGACTTTGAGAATTAAAAAAAAATAATATTGTTTTATTGTTACAGTTATTTATTGACTTGGGACCTAGGTTCTCTGGCCTTCATTTGCAGCTTGCTCTTCCTCATCCCACTAATTGACTCTGAAGATGTTAAAGACCTACTGGTTTTACTTAAGTCCTCAAATTGTCCCCCTAGGAGCCAGGTATGGTGTTGTACACCTGCAATTCCAGTACTGAGGAAGCTGAGGCAGAATTGCAAATTCTAGGCCACCCTGAGTTACATAGCAAGACACTTTAATTAATCACAGCCTGGAGGCAGAAGCAGGTGGATCTCTGTGAGATTAAGGCCAGCCTGGTCTGCATTGTGAGTTCCAGGCCAGCTGTGGCTACAGGGAGCCCCTGTCTCAAAAAGACCAAAAAAAAAGGCAGCTAACCATAGACTAGGTCGCATGTCCACTTCGTGAGGCCTGCCTTTTCCAGGTGCCGATGCCAGAAGTGAGATTTCAGCAGCAGCTGGAGCAGCTCAACTCCATGGGCTTCGTCAACCGTGAAGCCAACCTGCAGGCTCTGATTGCCACAGGAGGGGATATCAACGCGGCTATTGAGAGACTTCTGGGGTCCCAGCTCTCCTGATCCCTTGGTCCATGCCTCCTGCCTCTCCCTCCACTCAGTGCCAGCCTTTGGTTCCTCTGTCAGGCCCCACTCTTTGCATTCTGTCTTTTTGTCTTCTTCCTTGTCCTCTACAAACAGTAGAGTGACTTCAGAGACATGGGCCCCAATCCCAGCGCTCTGTCCAAGAATTTTGGTTTTACTGCTGTCTCACAGAATCTTTGCTCTTGGTCCTCCTTGAGCAGAGCTGTTTAGTTTGCAGTTAATGTCAGTTGGCCCCACCTCCTTGCCCACAACGACCTTCTCAATCTGCAGACTTCTCATGGGACTGTAGTGAAAGGAGGAGCCCCTATTTGCTGTGCTGAAAGCCTTCCATCAGTACCACTAGGGTTAGCTTGCCTTACGTTTACTCTCTTCCATCTTTTTCCTTCTCCCAAACCCCGGCCAAACCAGCGTTAGGATTTCACTCTCTGAAGGCTGGTGAAGCATTGTGGTTTTCTTTCTCTACCCCTATTCTGGTTCATCCAGCACTTTTCATGGACTGCTTTGGGACTCCAAGGCAAAGAGAAAGATGTCTAGTCTCTTGTCCCAAGGGAGCAGTGAGATAGCACTCTGGACCGAAATTAAAAAATTAACAAGAACAGACCAATGGAGACTGATGCTGAAAAGCAAAAACTGAGATGGGGGAAACAGCCTGGGCTTGGAAGATGGAATTGACAGTTGGGATATGGAAACACCAATAGGATTTTAGACTGGAGAATCCAAGTCTGGGCCTGAAGAGAAATAGAGACACTGATATAATTTGAACTGAAGAAAAGAGCTCAACAAAGCTGAACAGTATGACCCACAAGGAATCAGGTTGGCTCCATTTTCTCCAGCATGTGGATACTCACACATACACACGTTTCCATGAACCTAGAACTTACCTGTATCTTCAGGCCTTGGTAATTTGAGCCCCACCTCTAGAAGATATGAAGGGGATTGGATCTGTCAGCAATATGTAATACATGTATACACATACATGTATACACGCATGCAAGTGTGTAGGCGTGGCTTCTTAATTGATTTCTGGTTCAGAGCTCTGTCACCAGAGACAAGTGAATACAAGGGCCAGTCCAGAGTAGGGATATGTACATTGGGAGAGCTGGATCCCCTGGGTCTCTGGGTGCCTGCTAACCAGAAAGCAGTATTGGATTGCTCTCCTAAAGGTATTTGCTCTGAGACCCTTGCCACTATTACTTCTTTGGTGAATGATAGTTTTCTTCACCAGAGCCCCTTGGCCTTTCATTTCTCCACTGTTTCCCTCTAGGTCAGCAAGTTCTATTTGAGGAAGGGGTGGGAGGGTGGCAGCAATGCCTTTAATGTGGAATTGGGCTTTACCGGAGCACAGAGGAGGAGGCTCTTACCACATCCTCTCTTCTGTGTGGCCCAGCTACTTGCAGGACCCCTGGCAGAGAGTATGGAGTAAGAGAAGAGGAGTCATACTCCGGGTGAGAAAGGATCCCAAGCAGTTCAAACATGTCTGCCCTTCCCCACCCTGCCTCCCTCAACTTCTGTCCTGGCCTTTGTAAATAAATGATGTGATCTTTGTTGTGAGATGGTATTGGTGTTTGTTTTCTAAGGGAATGGAGACAGGCTGCAGACAATGTCAGTATCTTGAGGTTGGGGTTTGGTTTAGTGTTTTGAAAGTGTCTCACTGTAGCTCAGGCTGATCCAGAACTTGTAACAATCCTCCTGCCTCAGACTTCAAGTGCTGGGATTATAGGGGTGATCAACCACACTTGGCTTGTCTTTTGTACAGTGAATTTATGACTAGAGTCTGGTGCTTTGAGCGTGAACGTATATGGGAGGCAGAGACTACTCTGAGAATGCTGAGTGAAATAAAATGAAAAAGCTTAGGGGCTGGAGAGACAGCTCAGCAGTTAAGAACAACTTATTCTTCCAGAAGACTCGGGTTTGATTCCCAGCACCCACATGGTGGCTAACAACTGTCCATAACTCCAGTTCCAGGGGAGCCAACACCCTCTTTCTGGCCTCTGTGGGCATTGCATATGTGTGGTACACTTATATATATGCAGGCAAAACACTCATAAGGAGTTGGAGAGATGACTCAGCAGTCAAGAACACTGGCTGCTCTTGCCAAAGACCCGGGTTTAATTCCCTGCACCCCCATGGCAGCTAACAACCACTTGTAACTTCAGTTCCAGGGGATCCGACGCCCTCTTCTGACCTTTTGAGGCATTGCATGATATGGGTGCGCTTACATACATGCAGGCAATACACTCACACACATAAAGAATAGCCAGGCATGGTGGTGCACACCTTTAATCCCAGCATTCAGGAGGCAGAGGCAGGCGGACCTCTGTGAGTTCAAGGCCAGCCTGATCTACATATCTAGGCCAGCTGGGGCTACAGGGAGACCCTGTCTCTAAAAGACCAAAATAAAATAATTTTAAAATATTGAAAAATAAAAAATTTAAAGAAAGAAAAAGGCTTAAAAGCATGAAGGAGCGGGTAAGATTGTCTGGGAACCCAAAGAAAGCTCTAAAGGCTGCCGTGTGTGTGTGTGTGTGTGTGTGTGTGTGTGTGTGTGTGTGTGTGATATTTTTTTTTTTTAAGTGGGAGAAGGGGGATGAGTGTGCCACAGTGCACATGTGGAAGTCAGGGAACAACTTGTGGGGAGATAGTTCTCTCCCTCCCAGTGTGTCCTGAGGATCAAACTCAGGTCATGAGCCTTGGCAGCAAAGTGCCTTTTTCCCATAGCCATCTTACTGCTCTTTAAATGCTGCCTTTGCCCTGAAATATTACAGGACTAATCAGGAAATGGTTGCTGAGAGTGTAAGTGAATTGATAATCAACCAACTTTACATTCTGTAGCATGGTCTACCTATTCTGGGGGGCCCAGTGGTTCTCAAACCTGAGTTTAGAATGAGAAACCAGAGTGTTAGCATCTCTGAATGCTTGGTAAAAAGCAAAAATGCCGGGCGTGGTGGCACACGCCTTTAATCCCAGCACTCAGGAGGCAGAGGCAGTTGGATCTCAGTGAGTTCAAGGCCAGCCTGGTTTACATAGTGAGTTCCCAGACAGCTGGGGCTACAGGGAGACCCTGTCTCAAAAAGACAAAAAAAAAAAAAAAAAAAAAAAAAAAGCAAACAAAAGTATACCAGAGGGGACCATTCTAGACCTCAAAAGATCACAATAGGCTGAGCGTGGTGGTACATTCCTTTAATCCTAGTCCTCCAGATGCTAAGACAGAAAGATTGCCGAAAGTTAGCCAGCTTGGGCTAAGGGTAAGACCGTCTCTAACGGTGCACATACTCACCAACCCCAGGTCAGAAGAACTGTGAGAATGAAAGCTGGAGTAATGAAAGGATAGAAAAAAAAAAGATATCAGTCAAGGCTGGGTTGTATAGAAAGACCCTTTCTCAAGAATAAGACTGGGAGGCAGGGGTTGGAAAGATGACTCAGTGGTTAAGGGCACCCAACTTCAGTTCCCATAGGGTAGCACACAACTACTGCCTGTAGGGCAGCCCCCTGCCAGCTTCAGAGGGAAGCCTGATGTTCTGACCTCCAAGAAAACCTGTACTAACACGCTCATACCACCATCCCCCAATATATACACATAATTTAAAAATTATAAAATTAAGGGCTGGAGATATGGCTCACCAGTTAAAAACACAACACTTGCTGTTCTTCCAGGGGACCTGGGTTTGATTCCCAGCACCCACATGATGGCTAATAACCATCCTTAACTCCAGTTCCAGGGGATCCAACACCCTTTTCTGGTGTCTGTGGGCATTGCACACACATGGTGCACTTACATACATTCAGGAGGTAAAACACTCATAAACATAGAAATATATGTTTTTGGTCTTTTTGAGATGGTCTCCCTGTAGCCACAGCTGGCCTGGAACTCACTATGTAGACCAGGCTGGCTTTGAACCCATAGAGAACTGCCTGACTCTGCCTCCCGAGAGCTGGGACTAAAGGTTTGTGCTACCAAATCCGGCAAAAATATTTTTTAAAAATTAAAAATTTTTAGCCAGGCATGGTGGCGCACACCTTTAATCCCAACACTCAGGAGGCAGAGGCAGGCGGATCTCTGTGAATTCAAGGCCAGCCTGGTCTACATAGTGAGTTCCAGGACAGCTGGGGCTACAGGCAGACCCTGTCTCAAAAACCAAAAAAAAAAAAAAAAAATTAAAAACTTTTATTTTTAGACTAGTGAAGCTATTTTGCATGATATTAAAATAAACTAATAGGGGCTGGAGAGATGGCTCAGTGGTTACGAGCACTGGCTATTTTTGCAGAGGACCCAGGTTCAATTCCCAGCACCCACATGGCAGCTAACAACTGTCCATAACTCCAGTTCCGGGGGATCCGACAGCCTCTTCTGTCCTCTGGGGGCATTGCACGACACAGATGCACTTACCTACACACAGGCAATACACACATACACATAAAAATAATAAATTAAAAAAATTTTTTTTTAAAAAAAAGCACTACCGTTGTAGAGGACCTGGGTTCAATTCCCAGCCCAGCACCCACATGGTGGCTAACAACTGTCTATTACTCCAGTTCCAGGGGATTTGATGCCCTCTTCTGATCTCTGTGGGCATTGCATGACATGGGTGCACTTACATACATGCAGGCAAAACATACATAAAATATAATTTAAAAATAAGGTAATAAAGGATCTGTAGCTATGCATTTGCCAAAAGCTACAAATGAAACTGAACCTTAATACACTAACTTCATCCAAGTGTGGTGGTTGCACGCCTGTAATCCTAGCACTTGGGAGGCAGAGGCAGGTTGATATCCGTGAGATCAAGGCCACCCTGGCCTACACAGTGAGTTCCAGACCAGCATGAGCAGCAAGGAGACCCTGTCTCAAAAAGCAAAAGTGTGTATACACACACACACACACGCACACACATACACACAAACTTCAAAAGAACAGCAAAGTTTAATTCAGGGGAGGGGCTGGAGAGATGGCTAAGCAGTTAAGAACACTGGTCTTGCTGAAGACCCAGGTTCAAATCCCAGCACCCACATGGCAGCTAACTACTGTCCATAGCTCCAGTTCCAGGGGATCCGACAACCTCTTCTGTCTTCTGTGGACATTGCACAACACAGGTGCACTTACGTACATGCAGGCAATACACACATACACATAAAATAAAAATAATAAAATCAAAAAAAGAAGTCAGGGGATCTCAGGATGGACTAAAGAATGACTAGAGAATGAGTTACAAATATAAGAACCACTTTACTGAAAGTGACCTATGCAATATGGAACTGAGTAGAATGTGGAAGACTTGAGAAAAAAAAG
The DNA here is from genome assembly GCF_000622305.1 of Nannospalax galili. Classification (NCBI taxonomy): domain Eukaryota; kingdom Metazoa; phylum Chordata; class Mammalia; order Rodentia; family Spalacidae; genus Nannospalax; species Nannospalax galili. The sequence continues at coordinate 2,628,883 of NW_008330926.1, forward strand.
CTGAATGTAAGTCGGGTGTGATGGCACATGCCTTTAATTCCAGAACTTGGGAGGCAGAGGCAGGTAGATCTCTGTGAGATCAAGTCTAGCCTGGTCTACATAACAAGCTCCAGGACAGCTGGGGCTACAGGGAGAAACTATAAAAATAAAAAATAAAGAAGAAACTGTACGTAGCACTGCACTCCAATTAACAAATAACTGTGTCTCAACTAGTTAGGTGGTTAAGTGGGGAAAAGTGCTTGGCACAATCGAGCTTGGCTTGATCAGGGATCAAGTTTGATCCCTGATCCCAATGGTGGAAGAAGAGAACTGACTTATGGAATTTATCCTCTGATTCCCACATCATATTATAGTATACATACCTGCACTTACGTATCGTACACACACATACACAAACAATAAATAAATAGTAAATTTAAAAAATTGGGTCCTCTGGGTGTGATGGTACACACCTTTAGTCCTAGCCTTTGGGAGGCAGAGGCAGGCACATCTCTGAGAGTTTGAGGCCAGCTTGGTCTAGATGGTGAGTTCTAGTCTAGCCAGAGCTACATAGTAAGAACCTGTCCCCCCCTTAAAAAAAAAAAAAAAAAAAAAACGGAGGCAGGAGAAATGGTTCAGTGGTTAAGAGCACTAGCTGTTCTTTTTTTTTTTGTCTTTTTGAGACAGGGTCTCCCTGTAGCCCCAGCTGTCCCGGAACTCACTATGTAGACCAGGCTGGCCTCAAACTCACAGAGATCCACCTGCCTCTGCCTCCTGAGTGCTGGGATTATGTATTTTTAACAAAAAAAAAATTTGAGATAGAGTCTCACTCTGTATCTCTGGCTGGCCTTAAACTCAGAGATCCACCTGCTTCTATGCCCCAAATGCTGGGGTTAAAGGTATGAGCCACTACAGCTGGCCCTTTTTAACCTATTATGCTTTTTTGATGAAAGACATGATTTGTCTTCTTAGCATGTCATATCAGGGATACACAATGTCAATAACTCCTATTCCTAGCAAGAGTCTCACTTTGTAACAAAGGCTGACCTAGAACTCATATTTGTCTTACCCAGTCTCCCAACTATTAGGATTATAGGCAGGAACCTCCATGTCTGGCTTAAAATTTTTATTTTAGAGTTAGAGATTCTGGAAAGAAAATAAGGTGACTAGGTTTGAACATCTGCACAAACAGCCTTTGTGATACCCCCATGTGGTTGTTTCAAGGCTCTTCCTCTCCAGGTGGTTTTTCTTCATCTTGAAGCTCTAGGTTTATCAGTTTAAAAGACCTGAAGGGGTTAGAGAGATGTTTGAGCTGGTAAGAGCACTAGCTGCTCTTGCAGAGGATCTGGTTCGGTTTCCAGCACCCAGATTGTACTTCATAACACATGTAGCTCCAGTTCTAAGGGATCCATCACCCACTTCTGACCTCCAAGGGCACCAGGCACACACATAGTGCACATATATACATGCAGGCAAAACATTCAGACAAAATAAAATTATTTATTTTTAAATACATATTTATATAAATACATTATATAAATATATAATTTAAATATATTAAGATATAAATATATTGAGCTGGCCTGGTGACTGACCCCTGTAATCCAAGCACTCAGGAGACTAAAGCAAGAGGATTGCCAAGAGTTCAAGACCCCACTGAAGAAGACTTTCCAGCCACTGCCTCCTCCTCCCCCTCTTCCTTCTACTCTTCCTCCTCCATTGTCCTCTTTCTCATTTCCACCCCTTCAGCCCAAAAAACACTGCCTCTCAGACCCAGCAATGCTGCAATCCTCTTTCTTGGGGAATCTAAGAGCAAGACCCAAGTGTGCTCTCTGCTGACCATTATGTGGGATTTTATATCTGAGATGGGAATGAGGCAGAAGACTAGGTTAGAGGGCAAACAAACCAAGCAACCACATGAAGAAGTATACAACAGGTAGCCCAAGTGGTAAGGACTGTCCTAGCTCCAAGAGATCATTTAAAAGGTGGCACACACTTGTAGTCCCCGTACTTGGGAGTTTGAGTACAGTCTAGGCTACATAGGAAGAGCCTCAAATAATTTTTTAATAAATATTAAAAGGTTAAGCAGAGTGTGATGGCTCATGCCTTTAACCCTAGCACTAAGTAGGCTAAGATAGGAGGATTGCCAAGAGTTCAAGACCAGCCTGGACTATATAGTGAATTCCAGTTCAGCTTGAGCTACAGAGTAAGACCCTGTCACAGAACAAACGGAACTGAAGAGATGGCTCAGTGGTTAAAAGCACCTCTGTGGTGGCTAACAACCATCTATAAGTGCAGTTCCAGGGGGTCTGATGTTCTCTTCTGGCATGCGTAGGTATTATATGCACATGGTGCACTTACATACATGTAGGCAAAACACTCCTGCAAGTTTTCCTCTAACCTTTAGTCATGTATTATGGTATACAGACACACACACAGAGACAGACACACATATACACAAATAAATATAAAAGGTAATAATAGATGAACATTACAATGTCTGGATAGGCTGCATAGACACGTCCCAAGTTTAGAATAGGACAGCTAATTTTTTTTTGGAAAAGGTCATACTGTAAATATTTAATTTCTGTGGGAGTGAGCCAGGGTTTTGCTATATATTCCAAGTCTGCTTTAATTTTTAAAAAATATTATTTTTATTTTATGTATATGAGTGTACTGCCTGCATGTATGTGAGTGTACCCGTGTCATGCAATCCCTTGGAGGTCAGAAGAGGGCTTCGGATTCCCCTGGAACTGTAGTCAAGAACAGTTCGAAGCCACCATGTGGGTGCTGGGAATCTAACCCAGTCCTCTGCAAGAGCAGTCAGTGCTCTTAACCACTGAGCCATCTCTCCAGCCTTCCAAGCCTGCTTTATAATGTAGTAATCCTCCTTAGCCTCCTAAGTGCTGGGGTTACATGTGTATGCTCCCACACCTTGCTTCAATTTTTTAAAGACTCCATTGGGGGCCATAAAGATGGCTCAGTGGGTAAAGGTGCTTGCCCTCCAAACCTGACAACTTGAGTTCTATCCCTGGAACTCATAAAGAGAGAAGAAGAGAATTGACTCCACAAAGTTGTCCTCTGATGTCCACAAGCATGCTGTGGCATATGTACCTTTCCCATAATAAAAATTTCAATTAAAAAGCAAAACAAGCTAGCTAAGTGTGGGAATGCATGCCTTTAATCCCAGCACTCAGGAGGCAGAGGCAGGTGGAGCTCTGAGTTCAAGGTCAGCCTGGACTGCAGAGTGAGTTCCAGGCTAGCTGGGGCTACAGGGAGACCGTGTCTCAAAAAAAGATAAAAAAATAAAATAAATAAAATAATTTAGATATGGTGGCACACACCTTTAATCTCAACACTCAGGAGGCTCAGGTAGGCAGATCTCTGTGAGATCAAGGCCAGCCTGGTCTACATAGCAGTTGTAGACTAGGGTGAGCCATCTCTCCAGCCCCGATACATATGTTTATTATCTGCATTGTGGTGATGGTCCCATGAGTACATATGTTGAAGTTTATCAACTTGTATACTTTATGTACATACAGTTTTTTTTAAAAAAAAAAAAACAGGGCATTTACTGAGCACCTGTTGTATATCAGATAACATTTCCAGCCAATCTTGTCTGTTGCCAGGCCAGCAGCAGTACAGGTCTTGGTTGTAGAGTGTGTGAGAGCATAGGGTAGGAGCTTGCCACCAACACTGCCCTCCCCCCTTCTCTGGTTTCTGGCAGGGTAGGGGGGATACTTCATCTGAGGGAGAGCAACTGCAGTAGTAGTTGTACTTTCATACACAGGCTTCTGGCCTGAAAGTAGGATAGATCCCTGTTCCTTTCTCCTAAAGATGCCTGCTAAAGCCAGCCTGGACCTGGAAGTCTCTTCATTTTTGCAAAAGGACTCTTCGCTTTCCCTTATATTGTGATGTTTAATCTTAGATGCCAAGTTGACTGGATTAAGGAATATATGGAAAAAGCATCATTTAGGTTTCTTTCCAAAGATAAGGATATGAGTCTCAGGGGCAAGATGGAGAGAGCTCCATATGGGTGCCACCCAGCCCACTCTGGAAAGAGCAAATGATAATTGCTCTCATTCCAAGAGAACTGGGATAGACCTTTTCTGCCACCTTGGGCATCAGAATTTTAGGTTTTCACTGGGTTTGGAGGCTCAGGACTAATCTCAGCAAATGGGAAGCTGAGGCAGGAGAATTGACATGAGTTTGCAGCTAGGCTAGGCCATATAGAGAGCATTCTAGCCAGCTTATACTACGCATAAGACTTTGTCTAAAAACAAACAAAAAAAAAGAGGAGGAAGGAAGAAAAAAAGAAAGAAGAGAAAAACCTCCAGGTTCTCCACCATTTGGATCTGGAGTTTTCAGGCTTTCGGTGTTACTTGGGATTTGAACTAGGCTACACTCCTGATAGCCTGTCATAGGACTTCTCAGCTGCAGCAATCACATGAGCCATTTCCCTAATCAGTCCTGTCACATTTATACCCACATCCTACTGCTTATATCTGGTGTTCTGCCTCTTCCTGCTACCTTCTCCTCTTGGTGAGGTGGGGGAGATCACCAGTTTTAGCTTTTCCCTCGGAAGCCTCACACTGAATCAAGCTATTATTTTTTCAATTTTTTGTTTTTGGGTTTTTTTTTTGTTTGTTTGTTTTTTCTCTTTTTGAGATAGGGTCTCCCTGTAGCCATAGCTGACCTGGCTTCCCTATGTAGACCAGGCTGGCCTCAAACTCAGAGAGATCCATCTGCCTCTGCCTCCAGAGTGCTGGGATTAAAGGCGTGAGCCACCATGCCCAGCTTCTTTTTTTGTTTTTCAAAAACATTCTATCATTTTTATTTTATTTGTATGAGTGAATTGCCTGCATGTATGTAAGTGCACCTGTGTTGTGCAATGCCCACAGAGGTCGGAAGAGGGTGTCCAATTCCCCTGGAACTGGAATGACAGATGGCTGTGAGCCACCATGTGGGTGCTGGGAATCGAACCCAGGTCCTCTTCAAGAGCAGTCAGTACTCTTAACTGTTGAGCCTTCTCTCCGCCCCAAGCTATTCCTTCTTGAGAGTTTGGTGCCTACAAACAGACCAGCAAGTTGCATTATGGCTCACAGAGATGACCATCTTTCAAAGCACAAAGATGATGATGATCACTTACCCTAACATGGCTCTTTCTAAGCAGAAATGAAGGTGGAGAGGAACAGGGAGTTCAGAAGTCCTTCACACTGCACACTCCTACTGTGTAGGCTTCTTAGCCCTCAAAAAGGGAGTGCAGCTTCTTTTCCCCTTAATGAGTTAGGAGTTGATGTGAAGGGGGAAGGAGGGACTCCCTGTGACTTGCAGACTCAGAATCTCCTACCATGAGGCATACGTTGGGAAGTGGAAGCAGGAGGTTCAAGAAATCAAGGCCAGACTCAGCTATATTATAGAGTTCCAGGCCAGCTTGGGTTACAAGAGACCTTGTCTCAAAAAACTGAAAATAAAAACTAAACAACCTTTTAAATGCCCCTCCCCTAAGGGGGGGAGGGGGAACTTCATAGGCTGAGGAACCACATGCAGATTTGTCAGATCACAATCATATGGGGACAGTGTTAGGGTCCTGTTTGTGTCTTTCCCAACAGAAATTTCTAAGTCAAGGAGTACACCTCATGCCTATTTGTTTATCTAGAAACTAACTTGCTAGAGTTGGTTCTCTCCTTCCACCATGTAGGCTCTGGGGATGGAACTCAGATCCTCAGGCTCAGCAGTAAGTGCCTTCACCTGTCTAGTCATCTCACTGGCCCAAGATTTATTTTTTTACATTCAGTAACTTGCACTAATCAAAAATCTGAGAGTAAGGGGCTCGATAGATGATGGTTAAGAGTTGGCTGCTCTTAGCTGGGCGTGGTGACGCACCCCTTTAATCCCAGCACTCACGAGGCAGAGGCAGGTGGATCTCTGTGAGTTTGAGGCCAGCCTGGTCTCAAAGAGTTGGCTGCTCTTGCAGAGGACCTGGGTTCATTTCCCAGCACCCACATGGTGGCTAACAACCATCCATAACCAGTTCCAAGGGATCTGACACCCCTTTCTGGCCTCTGTGGGCATTGTATGCATGTGGTACACTTACATATGTGCAGGCAAAACATTAATATGCATGAAATAAAAATCAGTACTTTTTTTTTTTTGTCTTTTTGAGATAGGGTCTCCCTGTAGCCCCCCAGCTGTCCTGGAACTCACTATGTAGACCAGGCTGGCCTGGAACTCACAAAGATCCACCTGCCTCTGCCTCCCAAGTGCTGGGATTAAAGGCGTGGGCCACCATGCCCAGCTTTAAAAAGTACATTTTTTAAAAAAGATCTGTGTGGCTGGAGAGATGGCTCAGAAGTTAAGAGCACTGGCTGTTCTTGCAGTGGGCCAGGGTTCCACTGTTAGCACCCAGATTGTAGTTAACAACCATCTGTAACTCCAGTTCCAGGGAATCTAATGCCGTCTTCTGACCTCCGAGGGTATTGCAGACAAGGGTGCACTTACATACCTGCAGGCAATAAACTAATACACATAAAATTTTTAAAAATTAAAATTAAGTGGGGCATGGTGGTGCACGTCTTTAATTCCAGCACTTGGGAGGCAGAGGCAAGTGGATCTTTGTGAGTTCGAGGCCAGCCTGGTCTACATAGTGAGTTCCAGGACAGCTGGGGCTATGAGGAGACCCTGTGTCAAAAAAGACACACACACACACACACACACACACACACACACACGCAATATTAAAATTAAAAAAGATCTGAGAGTAAGAAAGTGGGCAAGACTGAAGTGGTCTGTCTACTGAAGTAGTGGGAGCAGAGAACACAATGCAGGGGCCTAATTACGGCAGGAAGGAATTAGATTGTGTTCATCGACAAAGGAAAGCCACTGTGGTCTGTTGCTATTCTTTTCTTTTCTTTTTTTAAAGCAGATTTTTCATTATATTTTATTATTTTTATTTTATGTGTATGATTGTATTGCCTGCATGTATGTGAGTGAACCCGTGTTGTGCAATGCTGCAGAGGTCAGAAGAGGGCTTCTGAGTCCCCTGGAACTGGAGTTAAGGACGGTTCCTAGCCGCCATGTGGGTGCTGGGAATGGAACCTGGGTCCTCCGTAAGAGCAGTCAGTGCTATCAACCGCTGAGCCATCTCTCCAGCCCCCTGTTGCTGTTGTTTTCAAGGAGAGCAGTAGTACTCTACGCTCTCCTCCTGGCTGATGGGTTCTAAATTCCTTGAGGACAGATACCATCTTCAATCTTTATATCTCTCACTGGGATGATTCCAGTACTTTATACATCGCTCTGGGCTGGGGGTGTAGCTCAGAGGTAGAGCTGGTGCTTACTTAGCACACCCATGTTTGACACCAGCACACACACCCCTCCTACAAATGCTAAATCTTTAAAAAAAATTTTTTTTATTTACTATTTTTATTTTATGTGTATGCGTGTACTGCCTGCATGTAGGTAAGTGCATCCGTGTCGTGCAATGCCCGCGGAGGTCTGAAGAGGCTGTCGGATCCCCAGGGACTGGAGTTACAGACAGTTGTTAGCTGCCATGTGGGTGCTGGGATTTGAACCCGGTTTTTCTGCAAGAACAACCAGTGTTCTTAACCGCCGAGCCATCTCTCCAGCCCCCTGTTTTGTTTTGTTTGTTTGTTCTTTAAAAAAAGAACAAGTGAGCAGGGCGTGGTGGCGCACGCCTTTAGTCCCAGAACTTGGGAGGTAGAGGCAGGTGGATCTCTGTGAGTTCGAGGCAGCCTGGTCTACATTAGTGCCAGGCCAGCTGGGGCCACAGGGAGACCCTGTCTCAAAAAGACCAAAGGGAAAAAAGAAAAGAAATGCTAGTTAAGTATAGTAGTGACAGACCAGCTTGGAAATCCACTTATGAGGACAAAATAATGGATGGTGGACGCTGACTCCTCTAAGGCGGCGGCCATCACAAAGGGAAAGGTGGGGCATGTTCGAGAACTACAACTTCCACAAGGCACTGGGTAAAATACTAAGGCTTCCGGCCAGAGCCTTTTCCGGTCTTTTGGACGCTGACGCTCTCTTCCGGTTATGTGTCGTCCCTAAAGGCGTTTAGGATTAGCACGGTGAGTCCCGAGACGGGTGGGTCGAGGTGGGCGGTCACATTGCTCAGCTGCTGTTTCTGGCGGGCCGGAGTGGGCTGAGACCAACTTCCCAGAAAGATGTGGGGCCGAGGCCGAGTGGGACGGGAGGGACGTGGAGAGGACCCCGCGTGCGGGGGCTGGGATGCCACTGGAGCTGAAGGAGGAGACCCCGGGAAGGCTTCGATCCTGGGGACCCGTGTGGGGGTGGAAGCTAGACAGAGGCCGCTGCAGGGCGGACATGGTCAGAAAGCCGGTATTCAAGGAAAGCCCTGCAGTGGCCTCACCAGGTGGTGGGCACGCGGGAGCCCGACTAAAAGGGGGCAGTGGATAATGCTATCGCATGGATCCGCTTCCCAGAGCTTCTGATGGAGCGTTTAGAGTGTGGGTCAGCCAGCTTTGTGGCTTGTGCACTGTGTTGTAGAAGGGGCTGCTGCTTAGATAGCATCAAAAGAAAGCTGTTAGGCCGGGTGTGGTGGCGCACGCAAGCGTTTAATCCCACACTCTGGAGGTAAAGACCGGCGAGTCTCTGTGAGTTCAGGGCCAGCCTGCTTTATCTGATCATCTGGGGCTGCAGGGAGACCCTGTCTCAAAAAGAAGCCCTGTCGGGCTGGGATGTAGGTCAGTGGTGGAGATCTTGCCTAGCATGCAAGAGGCTCTGTCAGAAATTTGGTGGTTTTTCATACGTAGATTGATTTCCCTCTTTGCTTTTTTCTCCAAAGATGAAGCTGCTGGCATTTGTGGTGTTGGCTCTCTTAGCTGTCACTCAGGCAGAAGAAGGAGCCAGGCTTTTGGCCTCCAAATCACTGCTGAACAGATATGCTGTAGAAGGCCGAGACCTGACCTTGCAGTATAACATCTACAATGTGGGCTCCAGGTAAGGGCACTCTGGCCCTAGCAGTCTATTTTTCATCTGAGTCTTCAGATGGCATAGAGAACATCCCTGTGGGGAGTGAATTCTCTTTGGAGACCTCCACCATCAGGTGCCTGCTGGGCTTTTTTTTTTTTTTTTGATGGGGGTACTTTTGAAAATAGTAGGATTCTGACCTAAGCTACAAGAAACAATCAGTCCTGTGTGGTGGTTTATGCCTTTAATCTCAACACTGGGGAGGCAGAGGCAGGCGAATCTCTGTGAGTTCAAGGGCCAGCCTGGTCTACATAATGAGTTCCAGGTCAGCAGGGGCTACAGGGAGACCCTGTCTCAAAAATTAAAAAAAAAGAAACAATCTTGATTGTGGGGCTGGAGGTTTCAGAGCAGGGAAGAAGCAAGACTTACGACGTGAGAAGGATGTGAAGAGAGAAGATTCAGGCCCAGGCAGTTTATTTCCTCAGAAGCTTTGGGGTTGCAGCTTGCTTCTCTTACCCATGAGCATTTCTTCCTACTGTTCTTTCATTTTATTTTGATTTGCTCTTCCATATATTCATCTTACTTCTCCCCCACAGAACTTGGTGCAGGACTGGCGTGGGCACCTTTTCTTCTAGATACTTATTTTGGTGTTTCTGAGCAATGGAATCCAGGCCTTGACCTGGATTCTTTTTTTTCTTTTTTTTTTTTTAAATTTTAATCTATTCATTTTTATTTTAAGTGTATGAGTGTTTTGCCTGCGTGTATGTAAGTGCACCTGTGCACGAATTCATTGCCCATGGATGCCAGAAGAGGATATTGTATCCCTTGGAACTGGAGTTACAAATGTCTTTTAGTTACCATGTAGGTGTTGGGAACTGAGCCCAGGTCCTCTGCAGGAGTAACCAGTGCTCTTAATCACTGAGCCATTTCTTCAACCCCTTGATCTGGATTCTTCAATGCAACAGACTCAAGTTATCATGGGACTTTATTTTGAATTCTGACTTTTCAGGACAAGCAGGCAGACTTGCTGGTTAATTGCTTTTCTTTTTTCCTCTGCTTTCTAGTGCTGCATTAGATGTGGAATTATCAGATGATTCCTTTCCTCCAGAAGACTTTGGCATTGTTTCTGGTATGCTCAATGTCAAATGGGATCGGATTGCCCCGTATCCTCTGGGTTCTGGGTGATGAAGGCTGGGATGGGGGCACTGCCTGTAAACCAAGGGTGCTTCAAACAGACTGGGCATGTGTGGATAAGAAGTAGGTGAGACAGGTGTCAGTTGTGTAAGTGTGCATTAGACATTCAGGCTGTGAGCCCTAAAGCACATTATTGGGAAGATGGAGACATTTATAAAGGTATCTGTAGCCAGGCATCAGTATTTATTGTGTTTTTTTTCTTCGCATAGCTGGAGATAGACCCAAGTATTCAAACAGGCTGGGTAAATGCTGTATTACCAAGGCACTTTGAAAATCCATTCAGTGGGATGTTAGCATGGAGAATCTGGATGACCTAGTAACCTTACTTCTTGCTCAATGGGTATCTTTTGTCTGATTTACTGATTATTTCTTAAGTATTGGATTACAAATTGATTCTTTTTTCCCTTGTGATTTAAAGTATATTTTTCTTAATTTATTTTTTGAGACAGGATCTACCTGTAGCCTCAGCTGGCTGGAACTCACTATGTAGCCCAGACTGATCTGGAACTCACCGAGATCTGCCTGCCTCTGAGTGCCTGCCTCAGGATTAAAGGCATGTTCCACCACACCCAGCTCTTTTTTTTTTTACCCCCTTCACTGTGTATGTTTATGTGCATTCACATGTATGTGCAGGTGTCCATGAAGGCCATACGAGGGCATCAGATCCCCTGGAGTTACAGGTAATTGTAAGCTGCCCAATGTGGATACTAGGAACTAAACTCTAGTAACAGCAGGACGCTCTCTTAGTCACTGAGTTCTCTCCAGCCCTGCATTTAGATTTTTCTTAAGAACTTTCTTCACTTAATGATAGGGAGTTCGAGAAATGGACTCAGTATTTAAGAGCACTTGTTGCTTTTACATAAGACCCAAATTTGGTGTTAGGAGGTTCATAACTGTCTGTAATTCCAGCTCCAGGGGACCTGATACCCTTTTCTGGCCTACAAAGGCACCCACAGAATGTGCTTATATAACATATATATGCATACATACATACACACATACATACACATATATAAAAAATAGAATAAAATTTTAAAATATTATTTTTATTTATGTGTATGAGTGTATTGCCTGCATGTGTGTGAGGGCACCCATGTCGTGCATTGCTGTGGAGGTCAGAAGAGCTTCAGATTCCCCTGGAACTGGAGTTAAGGATGGTTCGTAGCTCCTCTGTGAGAGCAGTCAGCGCTCTTAACCACTGAGCCATCTCTCCAGCCCTAGAATAAAAATTTTTTTAATCATTGAAATATTTTCTACGAGCGTAGTGAATTGTAAATTTTTTTTTGTAAAATTACTTAAAAAATTCTGGATACTGAGTATCATGAATCCATTAAATTTAGCATATGATTAGCTGTGCGTGGTATTCCATGCCTGTAATCCCTGAGTTGGGAAACCTGAGGCAAGAGGATCACCATGAATTTGAGGCTAGCCTTGGATAGAATGAGGTTTTTTTGGTCTTTTTGAGACAAGCTCTCCCAGCTGACCTGGACCTCTATGTAGACCAGGCTGGCCTCAAGCTTACAGAGATCCACCTGCCTCTGTTTCTCAAATGCCCGGCTGAGACCCTGTTAAATTTTAATTAGCATATTATATCACATACTAGACTTTTTTATTTTTTTGTCTCACTGTATCACCATTACTGGTCTATAACTTGCTTGTAGACCAGTAGACCAAGTTGGCCTCAGACTCAAAGATCTGCGTACCTCTGCTTTTCAAGTGCTGGGGTTAAAGGTGTTTGCCACCATGCTCAGCCACGCTAGACTTTTTATTTTTTTTAATGTGTATGCGTGTATTGCCTGCATGTAGGTAAGTGCATCCATGTCGTGCAGTGCCCAAGGAGGTCAGAAGAGGCTGTCGGATCCCCTGGGACTGGAGTTACAGACAGCTGTTAGCTGCCTTGTGGGTGCTGGGATTCGAACCCGGGTCATCTGCAAGAACAGCCAGTGTTCTTAACTGCTCAGCCATCTCTCCAGCCCTCCATACTAGACTTTTAAAAGCTCTGTATTTTTCACTCCTGTAGAATATGGCAGATATGAAGTCACTGCGTTCTGTTGTGTGGATGGGGCATGTAGTCCAGGAATTGAAATGTGGTTACCGTTTTAGTTTCATCACCTTTTTGACTTCCTTAACCCTTGGGCCAGTGCCAGCAATGTCTCCCATACCGTGGTCCTGCGCCCTCTTAAGGCTGGTTACTTCAACTTCACTTCAGCCACGATTACTTACCTGACCCAGGAGGATGGACCTGTTGTGGTAAGTTGCTCAAATCTTGAGCTGGGTGGGGCTCATATTTGCCTTTCCTTAAAAGCTCTTTGTTTGGTTTGTTGACTTTTAAGATGTTTTTATTTGTGTGTGTGTGTGTGTGTGTGTGTGTGTGTATTAGCGTGTGTTTATGAGCAGGTGGCATCAGTTCCCCTGAAGCTAGAGTTACAGGCAGTTGTGAGCCACCTAATGTGGGTACTGAAAAGCTCTTAACCAGTGAGCCATCTCTCCAGTCCCTGGTTTGGTTTTTGAGACAAAATCTTGCTATGGTCCCCCCCGACTGGCCTGGTACTTGCTATATAATCCAGATGGGATTATAGACATATATTACCATACCTGGCTATTGCCTTCCCTTAAAAACTCTTGCAGAAGCCAGGCGTGGTGGTGCACGCCTTTAATCCCAGCACTTGGGAGGCAGAGGGAGGCTTCTCTGTGAGTTCAAGGCCAGCCTGGTCTACATAGTTCCAGGACAGCTAGGGCTACAGGGAGACCCTGCCTCAAAAAAACACTCTTGCAGAAAATGTCCACAATGGCTGCTAAATTCTAAGGAAGAGTTAACTATCAACCTGGTATTGTTCTAAAGAAGTATGATTCTGGACTCAGCAGTTAAGGGCACTGGCTGTTCGATTCCCAGCACCCATATGGCACGCGCTAACAGCTATCCCTTACTCCAGTTGCAGAGGAATGCAACACCCTCTACTGACCTCCACAGGCATTGCATGACACCGGTGCATTTACATACATCCAGACAATACAATCATTCAATAAAATAAAAATAATAAAATCTTAAAAGAAATAAGATTCCAATTGTAAATTTCAAGAATTGAGTGGTTGAAATGGATGGGAGATGACTGACATAGCATCTCCCCTTTATTCCTGCATGCACCATTTGCTGCCCAATTTCTTGTTCTGGCCACTTCTAGTTGCCTTCCCAGGACCCACTCTTACCATCTTGCCCTTGCTTAGAATGTCCTGCTTGTTGCTTACAGGCCAAGCTTTTCCACCTGTCATTGTACCCCCTTCTAATAGCCTTTTGTCTTTCCAGCTTTCTGAAGGATAGAACAGTTTTTGTTATTATTAGTGGTGTGTTTGTGTGTGTGTGTGGTAGTCCAGTTTGGCCTCTCTTGAATTCTATCATTGAAATACATATTTTTGGATTTTCTGTTGTGGATAAATGTCCTACTTCTCCCCTACAACCCCTCCTTCCCTTTTTTTTTTTTTTTTTTTTTTTTTTTGTCTTTTTGAGACAGGATCTCCCAGTAACCCCAGCTGACTGGAACTCACTATGTAGATGAGGCTGGCCTCAAGTGTACATTGTACAATGCCTGTGGAGATGAGAAGAGGCCCCTGGAACTGGAGTTATGGTCAGTTGTTAGCCAGCATGTGGATGCTGGGATTCTCAAACCTGAATCTTCACAAGAACAGCCAGCATTCCTAACTGCTGAGCCATCACTCCAGCCTCTCCTTCCTTTTGTTAAAAAAATATTTACTTGGGGGGTAGAGAGATGGCTCAGTGGTTAAGAACACTGGTTGTTCTTGCAGAAGACCCAGGTTCGAATCCCAGCACCCACACGGCAGCTAACAACTGTCTGTAACTCCAGTTCCAGGGGATTCAACAGCCTCTTAATGTCCTCCTTGGGCATTGCATGACACAGGTGCACTTACCTACATGCAGGCAATACACTCATACACATAAAATAAAAATAATAAATAAAATACATACATACATATATATATACACACACACATACTCATTCTTTTTTTCCTTTTTTTGGTCTTTTTGAGACAAAGGCTTCCTCAAATTCACAATATGTAAGGGAGACTGGTCTTGAACTTCTGATCTTCCATCTTCCTGCCTCCATCTCCCAAGTGCTGGGATTGCAAGTATGGTCCACTGTGTCCAGTACTCCTGGTGCTTGGTGGGTTAATAGAGACACAAATCAAAGGCTTAGCTGCCACCTAAGAACAAAATTGTTTACAATGTCCTCCAAACTCTTGGCCCCTCTTCAAATCAAAGGAATGTGGAGCAGCCTCAGTCCTTCTCCAATAACGTACATTTGGGTGGGGCTTTACAGTTTTTAGAGGCCTTCTTATTACTTCATTTGAGTCTCAGATCAGTCCTGTGAAGTAGAAAACACTACTTTGAGTTGAGGAATAAGTAAATGATTACCAAGGACAAATTAACTCCATTATGTACCTATCTTGCAGACAGAGGTGAAGCCTGAGTTTTGGGGGGTTTTATTTTGCTTTGTTTTTGCGATAAGGTCTCCTTGTAGACCTGACAGGCCTGGAACTCCCTTTGGAGACCAGACTGGTCTTGTTCTCAGAGAGATCCACCTGCCTCTGCCTCTCAAGTGCTGGGATTAAAGGTGTGCTCTACCATGTGGGACCCCAAGCCTTGATGGATTAAGCTTTGATTTCACTTGCATAGCTGGCCTTCCCTGTTTAATAAATGTTCATTCTGTCATTCTGTGGCAAGCCCCATTATGTGGTAGTTCAGCTCTCCTGGCTCCTAATTCGGTCTTCCTAATACATTAAGGAAACCATGAACTCTTTCTCTAGTTCGAGTTCACCAGCTTTTCTGTCTGTCTTGTCTTTTCCTTTCGTTTTGTACTCCAGGCCCCGTGTGCTGTGCAGGCACTCTACTGCTTGAGCATTTTTGTACGTATTGGTAACTAAGCCTCGTGTTTAGAGCTGTGTTGTTTGTGCCTGCCCGTTCCCAGATGAGGTGACTTTGAAGCTTGCCTTAATGCCTTTCCTTTCTTTGTAGATTGGCTCCACCAGTGCACCTGGACAGGGAGGGATCCTGGCTCAGCGGGAGTTTGACAGGAGATTCTCCCCCCATTTTGTAAGCCTTTCTGGTTTGTTTCTCCTTCCCCTGGTGGAAGAACATCCTTTGGTTCTGGAAATTTAGTCTCCTTAGAAAATTAGTTGGTTTGTCTGTTTTTTGGTGTGTGTGTGTGTGTGTGTGACACAGAGAGAGAACACTATCACATATTCTTGATTTGTGCCCAGATTTTTGTCAGTGAGATGACAGTAGCCAGCATCATAAAATTGGTCTTTTCCTCTGCCTCAGCCTGAGTAGAACTCTGTCTTAGAGTTCTGTTTGCTTGGAGGCTTGGGTGTCTGCCTAGATTCAGTGAGCATTGGGACTTTGTTTTTGTTTTTGATTTTTTTTTTTTTTTTTTTTTTTTTTTTTTTTTTTCTGGCCTCAAACTTGTCCTGGAACTCACTGTGTAGACCAGGCTGGCCTTGAACTCAAAAGATCCGCCTGCTTCTGCCTCCCGAGTGCTGGGACTAAAGGTGTGTGCCACCACGCCCGGCTGTTTTTGATCTTTTTGAGACAGGGTCTCCCTGTAGCACCAGCTGGCCTGGGACTCACTATGCACACCAGGCTAGCCTACAGAACTCACAGAGATCCTCCTGCCTCTGCCTCCCAAGTGCTGGGACTAAAGGCATGTACCACCACACCTCGCTTAAGAGAATGTTTTGCAGAGTTGGCTGAATACTGAATGAGGAAATCCATCCCATTCATTCAAAAGCTCCCTATTATGTGCTCATTTGGTGCTTCACTTGGGGAAAACAATGGTCAATAAGACACAGTCTTTCCCATTAAAAGATTGTCTGGGGGACAAGGATATAGCTCAGATGGTATAGTCTTTGCCTAGTGTAAACAAGGCTTTGGGTTTAATCCCCAGTACTGTATAAAACAAGGTGTAGTGGCATCCCTAACTTGGGAATAGAGGTAGGAGGATCAAAAGTTCAAGGTCATTCTTGGCTACATAGCCAGTTTGAAGGCCAGCCTGGATTACATGAGACCCTATCTCAACCAAAAAGAAAAAAATTAATCTGGCTGAGCTCATCAATGACTCAATAAGGAAGTGAGGAAAAGTGCTGTGGTCAGGTTTTACACGGTCCTGGAGGAGCCAGAAGTAGCAATGTGCCCACCTTTGAGAACAAAAGGTTTTATCTGTCAAATAAGAAGTGAGGAAGGGCAGTTTTCAGGGCAGCTCAGGTGTGAGAAAAGGTGTGATGTGAATGGTAAGTGGTTTATCCCGATTAGCAGGCAGAAGGAGGGTAGGAGGATGGAGGAGAGAGTCCGAGGTCAAAGCAGCAGACCTCAGCTCTCCTTTTCTCAAATAGTGTCTCTAAACTGAGTCGGGTGAGGCTTTGACTTCACACCTTGAAAGGTCTTTAGACAGCTATTTTGTGTCAGGATTTATAGAGGGGCTCTGCTGCTCCTTTCTTTCCCTTCCCTGTTCTCTCCTATATCTGCAACCAGATTTCTAAGCAAGCCCTTGATTTTCCTCCACAGCTGGACTGGGCAGCCTTTGGGGTCATGACTTTGCCCTCCATCGGCATCCCCCTGCTCTTGTGGTATTCCAGTAAGAGGAAATACGACACTCCCAAACCCAAGAAGAACTGAACAGGCTTCCACAGCCCTTCTTCCAATACACAGGTGCTTCTCAGACTCCAGAGGCTATTTCTTTGCCCTTGGCCCACAGACGTCTTGTCTTGGATCCTATCCTGAACTCAACCAGAGTGCCAGAGCAGGCCTGGGAGTCTGTGGGAGCCTCCTTGTTTCCACCGAAGCCATATAACAGGACTGCCTTCAGCCACGGTCTTGGGGCTAGAGGGTCCCACTGAGGTGCTGTTGGTATATTACTGGCAGTATGAACTCTCGGGGGTCCAGAAGAGGCCCTTTGGACACTGCTTGACATACCCACATCCCTTGGCATCTCCTCTCAAATGGGCAGAAGATGAAATGAAAGCTGTAGAACTCAATGCTACGCACGCTCTGCCTGGGTTAGGGAAGTGCTTACTGAAAGGATTTTCTAATAAAAACAAATGCCACACTGATGTTTGTCTTGCTGTGAACAGAGAGGTGGTTTCTGAGGCCCTAGTGCCTGGGCAGGCCAGTAGACTTCTCTCCTGGCCACAGGGTGAACATCTGTTCTCATGGAGCTACCTGTCCCCTTTTGAGTCTTGCTGCTGTCGTGTTTACTCTGTGAGTTTGTATAAGTCACCACACAAGCCTAAACCTTCCCTCCTGTCAGCTTTTTCCATGGGATGGCCTGCAGAGCAGCAGCAGCTCTGGGACCTGACAGTCCTGATCTGTTTACCAACCTTTCTAGAACTAGCTCTTATGTCTGATTCTAGCTCCCTTTCCACAAGAGATGGCTCATCAGTTAAGAGCACATACTGCTTGCTCTTTTAGAGGACCCAAGCTCAGACGTAGTACCCGTGTTGGGCAGCTCACAATTGCCTTAACTCTAGCTCCAGCGACTCCAGTGCCCTTTTCTGGCCACCACAGGCACCCTCATACATGTGGCACACAGATTTAAAAAAAAAAAAAAAAGTGTTACTTTAAAAAAAGAATGGCTTCTGGGGCTGGAGAGATGGCCCAACAGTTAGCTATTCTTATAGATCTGGCTTTGGTTCCCAGCACCCACATGGTGGCTAGCAACCTTATATAACTTCAGTTCTGTGGGATCTGATACCTTCTGACCTCCCTGGACATCACACACATGATATATTTACACAAAACATAAGATAGAAATTAAAACGGTTGGTAGGATGAAGAGATGACTCAGGTTAAGAGCACTGGCTGTTCTTGTGAAGTGTGGTAGCCCATGTCTTTAATCCCAGCACTCAGAAGGCAGAGGCAGGCAGGTCTCTGTGAGTTCAAGGCCAGCCTGGTTGGTCTACACAGTTGCAGGTCAGCTAGGACTACAGGGAGACCCTGTCTCAAAACAAAAAAAAAGAGCACTGACTGTTCTGGAGGACTGGAGTTTGAATGCAAGCACCCACGTGGTGGCTAACAACTATCCAGAATGCCAGTTCCAGGGGTTCTGACACCCTCCTCTGACTTTCATGGGCAATACCTGGCAAGGGTGTACTTATAAACAAACATGCACCCAGCTGACCTGGAACTTACTGTGTAGACCAGACTGGTCTTGAACTCACAGATCCTCCTGCCTCTGCCTCCTGAGATTGGAGGACTGGAGAAATAACTTAGTAGTTAAGAGCACTGGCTGCTTTTACAGAGGACTTGGGTTCAGTTCCCAGCACCCAAACAAAAAGGAAAAGAAAGGGACCTGTCTCTTGAGCTTGAATTTCTTTTTGATGCCTTTGTGCTTTGAGTCAGGCCAGGGTGAAGTGCTGGGTCTCCTGAGTTGGGACTTAGAGGCCTGTGGAAAGGCAGGGTTTTGGCTGCAGCAGTGTGGGGAAACCACAGTAAGCTGACTCTGTCCAACCCAGGAATGCCGTGGTCTGACTACAGCCTCCCAGGCAGGAGGAAAATCCAACAAACACTGGCTTTGTTTCTGCCACCAAAGTTCCCCTTTAGATACTGTTCCTCAGCTCCCCTGCCCAACCAGTTTAACCTTTCCTTTACCCAGCAGTGGGAACCCCTAGGTCCTGGGAGAATGAAAAGGACATGGAGACAACGGGAAGCTCCAAATGGAGTGGCCCTCAGCCAGCTCACATCACTCCTGCAGGCACTGCAACTTGGACACCCCAGGAATGGCCAGGTTAGAGGATGAGAAAGATCTGTTTTCTTTTATTCATTGTTTTCTTGGTGGAAACCTGGAAATTGCTCAAGATCCTGGGACAATGGGGCAGTGGGTCAGAGGCTTCAATGTGAGAACAGGTGTCAGGAAGGGGAAGGGAGCCAGTTTGGCAGGTATGATCTTGCTCTCTAGGAGTAAAATTCAAATTTCTAGAGAGGGAACACTTCCAGTTACCACTGGAAACATGAGGAGTTAACCTGCAGGAGGACTCTGGCTCAGAAGTCTAACTTGAGAAGGTAACTTCCAATGGTTTCTTTCTTCTTGTTCCCTTCGGATATCTATCTCCTTTGCTGAGAGCTGGGGAGTCTTCTCTCCCTTTCTTTGCAGAACTGCATGGCCTGGTGCTTGTGGGAAAGGAGACACACAGGGGAGCCCAGGAGCCCACAGATGACAAATGTGAAGGCAGTAAGCATCATGGGCACCTTGAAAAGAAGCCAAAACTAGAGTCTTTGGTCTCTCAAGAGATCAACTCGTGTGGAGTCAGGGTGGAATTTCAGCCTCCCTTAAGTAGAGGTGGAGGAGAACACAAGAGCTTCTGAAGTCTGTAGACAGACACTAAGCTGAAATAGTTAGCTTTGGGACTGTACCCTCTCCAGCTGTCCAGACCTCTGAGAGGAGGAAGAGTACAGGCAGTAGTTCTCAATGCACACGTACACACACACACACACAGACACACACACACTCACACCACCACCAACAACTTCAAGAGATTCTGTGTAAATCTGTGAGGGGAGAGGGAAAGTAAGCACTGATCTCATCTGTCCTGGAGTTTGGGTATCCAAACCAAGGCTCCTCCCCAAAAGGCAATATAGATAGTAAGCCTGAGACTGCATGTGACAGATCCCCTCCACCCTCTTGCAGACCAGCCCTCTAGCTCCCGCATCATCCAGATGTTCAGATGGCATCTACTTACCCCCACACAGCCTAGCACCAGAAGGAGTCAGGTGCCTTCATCCTCCCCCGCCACCCCGTGTCCTAGGCCTTCAGGCTCTACCTGAGAAAAGTACGGGTTAGGCATGAGAGTCTCTACCCTGCTGGGAGGATAGAGCACTTCAAAGAAGGAATGAAAGCTGTCTCCCTTTGGTGAGCTGCTCAGGCGTGGGTCAGCTGCACTGACCACAGAGGCAGGACAGCCCCAAGATGGCCATTCATGGCTGTATGACCTCTGGAAGTCCTCATCTGGGAACCTGCATCATCATCTGGACTATCAGATTGTTAGTAAGAGGATTTCTGAGGATCCCTCAACCAAGATGCTACAGGCATCCTGTTTTTGTTATCATAAAGAAGCAAATACCCTTCTCAGATGTGATTGGGGCATGTAGCAAAGGGCACATAGCTCCACATCTGGCACAACTACCTTTTTTCTCTCACCCACATCAAGGACTTTAGTTTATAGCAAGGAATATCTGACCATAAGACAACTAATTTAATTCTTTTTAAAAATATTTTATTATTTTTATTTTATGTGTATGAGTGAGTGTATCGCCTGCATGTATGTGAGTGCACCCGTGTCATGCAATGCCATGGAGATCAGAAGAGGGTTTCGGGATCGCCTGCATGTATGTGAGTGCACCCGTGTTGTGCAATGCCATGGAGATCAGAAGAGGGTTTCGGGATCCCCCTGGAACTAGAGTTAAGGATGGTTTGTAGCCACCATGTGGGGGCTGGGAATCAAACCCGGGTCCTTTGCAAGAGCAGTCAGTGCTCTTGGATCCCCCTGGAACTGAAGTTAAGGATGGTTCATAGCCGCCATGTGGGTGCTGGGAATCGAACCCGGGTCCTCTGCAAGAGCAGTCAGTGCTCTTAAGCGCTAAGCCATCTCTCCAGCCCTAATTTAATTCCTTTAACAAAATATTTATATTTTATGTGTATGAATGTTTTGCTTGCATATATGTAAATATATCATGTACATGCAGTGCCCATGGAGGCTAGAAGAGGGCATTGGATCCCCTGGAACTAGGGTTTCAGGTGGTTGTTAGCTGCGATGCAGGTGCTGAGAAATGAACCCTGGTTCTCTGCAAGAGCAGCCAGTGCATTTAACTGCTGAGCCATCTCTTCAATCCCTAATTTAATTCTTTTATTCAATACATTATGAAAAACAAAGTAGTTTACCCTGTAGCCCCAGCTGACCTGGAACTCGCTTTGTAGACCAGGCTGGCTTTGAGCTCACAGAGATCTACCTGCCTCTGCTTCCCAAATGCTGGAAATAAAGACGTGTGCCACCATGCCCAGCATTTGCTGCTGCATCTTTGTTGTTGTTGTTGTTGTTGTTGTTGTTCTTCTTCTTCTTCTTCTTCTTCTTCTTCTTATTATTATTATTATTATTATTATTATCTTTTTTGAGACAGGGTCTCTCTGTACCCCAGCTGTCCTAGAACTCACTAGGTAGGATAGGCTGGCCTTGAACTTACAGAGATCCGCCTGCCTCTGTCTCCCGAGTGCTGGGATTAAAGGAATGCACCACCACGCCAGGCCTGGAGTTGATTTTTATGCAGGGTGAAAGATATGGTTCTAATTTCATTCTTCTACATGTAGAGATCTAGTTTCCCCAGCACCATTTACTGAAGATGCTGTCTTTCCTCTAGTGTGTATTTTTTGGCATCTTTGTCAAATATCAGGTGGCTGTAATGTTGTGGACTCATGTGTGAGTCTTTTATTTTGTTACTCAGGAAACTCATTGTCTTTCAATTGAGAAGGTGGAAGAGAATCTGATTTCCACAGAGCTCTATGGCCTGATGACACTGGGATCACAGTAATAACATAAAGCACCATGTTGATGATGCTCGATTATGCTCAACATTGGTTCTTCTCGCACTGACAGCACTTTCCACAAATTTAAAAAAATTTTATTATTTTATGTGTACGAGTGTATTGCCTGCATGTATGTGAGTGCACCCGTGTCGTTCAATGCCACGGAGGTCAGAAGAGGGCTTCGGATTCCCCTGAAACTGGAGTTAAGGACGGTTCGTATCCACCATGTGGGTGCTGGGAATTGAACCCAGGTCCTCTGCAAAAGCAGTCAGTGCTATTAACCTCTGAGCCATCTCTCCAGCCCCTATTTTTATTTTTTGATGTGTGTGTATTGCCGTGTTGTGCAATGCCCACAGAGGACAGAAGAAGCTGTCGGGTCCCCTGGAACTGGCATTATGGACAGTTGTAGATGCCATGTGGATGCTGGGATTCGAACCTGGGTCTTCTGTAAGATCAGTCAGTGTTCTTAACTGCTGAGCCATCTCTCCAGCTCCTTTTTATTTATTTATTTATTTATTTATTTATTTATTTATTATTTATTTATTTTGGTCTTTTTGAGACAGGGTCTCCCTGTAGCCCCAGCTGTCCTGGAACTCACTATGTAGACCAGGCTGGCCTTGAACTCACAGAGATCCACCTGCCTCTGCCTCCTGAGTGATGGGATTAAAGGCGTGCGCCACCACGCCTGGCAGCCCCATATTTTTAAATCAGGGTTTTGCGATATATATAAGAATAGCCTGGAATTCACTACATAGCCCAGGTTAGCCTTACCACCAGTTACAGGTGTGTGCCACCACATCCAGCTCAGAGCATATTTATTCACTATGGACCCAGCATTTATGCTCCATCATTTGCATATTTCTCATTTACCAGCCCCACTTTACAGACAAGGGAATGAAGCATTTAGTAGGGAACTACTCTAAGGCCCATAAGTAGTGGGTAGGCAGAGCCAGTCAATTTTCCCAGTCCCAAGAAGCCTTTCCATTAGTCACAGAACCCTTAGAGAGGATGTCTCCCTGTTACCTCAGGAAGTTCAATGTGTGCCCGAGCTGTCCTCTGCCCTGGAAGAAGTGACGGTGGGTCCACTACACCCCCCACCCCCCCACCCAGTTATCAAGGAAAGGGTGGAGGAGCTGGTCAAATATCCTGCTGCCTAGTGTCCACAACAAGCCTATGCCATGTATGTGTGCTGAGTTGCTTGGTCACCCTGTTCCTGTTGGAGCTAGGGCCCCTCCTCGCAGGTAGCTGCTCTTGTAATCTCTCCTCCTTGTACTTTCATCACAAATAAATAACAGTCCTTCCTCCTCCTCTACTGTAACCTGCCTCTTAAAGGGACCAGCAAACAGTTTTGAAACAAAATATGAGAGGAAAAAGGACCTGCTGACCTCAGAGAAGACCTTGCTATGAAGTAGTTTTCCAGCTGCAGTTCTTTCCCTGAGATGTCCCTTTTCTCCTCTCCCCAGCTTCTCCCTGTCCCTGTTAGAGAAAAGGTGAAAGTTCCCTAAATGTCAAGTTCCCACATCCAGGAGGGGAGTCTCAGGATGACCCCAGCAGGGTTTCATACACCTGTTTCCACAGGAGCCTGAATCCTGTGGCCTCCTTTTGTTAAGGAAACGCTGAGGACAGGATAGTGGCACCGAAAGGGTTAAGGGCCTGGCCACAGCACAGTCTAGGGTGTTTGAAGTAGGGTGGGGAAAGGAAAGGCTTGAGCAGTTGAAGAGGCAGCTGGTCAGGACCGGAATGAGTGCCCCCTGTCACCTATGCAAACTTCTGGACCATAAGCAGTTCCTATAGAGGGATCAAAAGAGAGGCGCCCCCATCGAGGAGCTGGGTTGGACCCACAGAGGGGCTGGCTGTCTGAAGCAGGACTTGGGCCTATACTGAAGTCACCAGCTGAGGGCAGGAACAGGTCTCCCTTCTTAAGGACCTCTCCCAGGTGCGGTGAGTTTCCTCTTTTCTTTCCTGGGTCTTTACCTGATAAATGTGCATTCCTCAGGAAGCAGAGATGTCCAGGAGCCCCTCAGTTCCCCAGAAGTGCTGAACAACTTAGAGTTCTCCTAACAACTGCCTGCATTAATTTCCCATTTGTAATTGGGGGCATTGTGTGTGTGGGCACATGTATGTAAGTGTGCAAATAGGGAAATAAGGAATCATAATAATAGGCAATGAATAATTAACACAAGTGTATGGCAAATGATGCTAGATCCTTTATATATAAATATATATATTT
>NW_008330926.1:2652851-2676706 GCF_000622305.1 Nannospalax galili
TCCTGTGGGGTTGACATATCTTAATCCCAACATTAAATATAAGATTTAAAGAACTTAAAGAACAACCTATGTCAATTAAAATGTAAATTGTAGGACTAGGGTTAAAACTCAAGTTTATCTGACAGCAAAGTCCATTATGTTTTCTTTCAAAACAAAAATAAACCAAAAAAAATGACTATTCATTTTTATTCATGTGGTGCGGGGGTGGAGCCCAGGAGGGCCTCTGCATTCTGGGCAAGTACCCTGAATTGGAGCTTCCCCCAGCCCCACTAGCTCCTTCCTTTTCTCTCTCTCTCGCTCTCTCTTTTTCCTTCTTTCTTCCTTTTTTTGACAGGGTCTTACTATGTAACTCTTGCTATGTAAACCAGGCTTGTCTTGAACTCACAGCGATTTACCTGCCTCTGCTTCCCAAACACTGGGACTAATGGTGTGTGCCAGCACATCTGGCTTGGCACTAGGATCTGATTCCCACAGCACCTCTTGTGCCTTGAAGCATTTCTTTTACTAGGGAGCTTGTTATGAGAGGTGAAGGTTGCCAGTTTCACATGTTACCTGAAGCCTC
The DNA here is from genome assembly GCF_000622305.1 of Nannospalax galili. Classification (NCBI taxonomy): domain Eukaryota; kingdom Metazoa; phylum Chordata; class Mammalia; order Rodentia; family Spalacidae; genus Nannospalax; species Nannospalax galili. Next base: position 2,653,414 of record NW_008330926.1, read on the forward strand.
TATGAGAGTTTTCTTAATGTTTTGAAAAAGTAGTAAGAAATAATATTATTCCTTTAAAATATTTGCAGGGGTTGGGGGAAGCAACAAAAACAAATTTTGTTTGAAAAGTGTCATAATGGGGGGCTGGAGAGATGGCTCAGTGGTTAAGAACAGTGGTGGTTCTTGCAGAAGACCCGGGTTCGAATCCAGCACCCACATGGCAGCTAACAACTGTCCCTAACTCCAGTTCCAGGGGATCCGACAGCCTCTTCTGACCTCCGAGGGCATTGCATGACACGGGTGCACTTACCCACATGCATGCAATACATGCATACATATAAAATAAAAACAATAAATAAAATTTAAAAAGATTTAGAAAAGTATCACAATGAAACCTAATTCTTTGTAAGCTAATAAAAGCATCTTAAAATTAAAATTAAGCAAGCTATTGTACATTTATGATTTAATAAAATGATTTTAAAGAAAAAAGGGGGCACCTGGCTAGGGATGTAGCTCAGTGGTAAAGTTCCACTGAGCATTAGGCTCTGCATGAATAAGTCTCTCCATTTAAGTCCAAGTACCACAAAAATAAATAAATAAAGAACCACAAATTCATTTCTGAAAAGCAGACCCTTCCAGAGTCTAGACTTTCTTCTGTCCCATTCGGAGTTTCCGGCACACTACTACCTTTAGCTATTGTCTGGAATCTGATGGGTTAATTCTCTGTGTCACTGTGGCCAAAGTCTTCTCAGATGTGTCCCTCTGAACCTCAGACCTTCTCTTGCTCCACCCTTTTGCCACTGTACCCACAGTGCCACAGAGCCAGGCAGGAGGTGACAAGGACTGGCTGGTCTTACTCCTTTGCTCCCCTATCCTCTACACCTTACTGGCTGGTCTGGGACCCAGGGCTCTAGTAGAATAAGCATATAGTCAAAAGCCCAGGAAAAAGGAAGAAGGCAGGTCCCTAAATTCATTTTGCAAACCAAAGGAAACAAAGCCTGTGGTCACCTGTGGGAACAGCAGAATTCCTGATGTGTGAGCCTTGGGTATCATAGGTAGAGAGATGTTTGAGATGCCTGCTTTGCTGACTTACAGGGGTGTGGGTCTGGGTCTGGGGAAGCCTGACTGTCTTCCCAGCTTGGAACTTCTAGAATTTACTTTATTTTATTTTTTTGTCTTTTTGAGACAGGGTCTCCCTGTAGCCCCAGCTGGCCTGGAACTCACTATGTAGACCAGGCTGGCCTTGAACTCACAGAGACCCACTGCCTCTGCCACCCAAGTGCTGGGAGTAAAGGCATGTGCCACCACACCTGGCACTTTTTTATTTTATTTTATTTTAGTCTTGGAACTTCTGGAATTTACTAACAGTAAAGTCAGTCATTGCACTGCAGGCCCTGCTGCAGCAGGGTGCCTTTCCAGAGGCAACCCAGAAGCTGATCTGGGCAGGTGGCTCTTGTCCATCTTTGCATTTGTGTATAGATTCTCCTGGGTCTTATTCAGTGCACCAAACACTTAGTAGGTGCTGAAGTACTGTTTGTTGAATGAATGAATCCTCTCTACCCTTTGTCTTCATTTTGGGGACTGTATTGCTCTCTGGTAGTTGATAGAACAGAGAGGTTCCAGGGCACCAGCACTCAGCCAAAGCAGGCTGATGGGTGGAGGCAGCAGGATATTCCTGTCATAAATGAAGTATCCAGTGTACAAGGGTGGGGAGTTTCTTGAGGCTAAAAGAAGCTTGTTCTAGCTCTTCATCACTATTTACATGGTCCATTTATCTATCTGTCATCTATATATTTATCTATGTATCTATGTATCTATGTATGTATGTATGTATGTATGTATGTATGTATCTATCTATCTATCTATCTATCTATCTATCTATCTATCTATCTATCATCTATCTTGTGTCTGTATGTCTGTATATGACATATGGGTACCACAGCATCTGGAGGTCAGAAGACAATTTTGAGGAGAAGCTTCTCTCCTTCCACCATGTGAGTCCTGGGATAAACTCAGGTCTTCAGGCTTGGTGGCAAGAGTTTTAATTGCTGAGCTACCTCACATACCCTCACTGTTTACTTACTATGGGAGAAGAAACTGTAGGTTACATTTTAAACCTTTAAAGAGTTTTCTGTGACTCTATCCTGTCTCCTGCCACCCTCAGATACAGAAGACAGGTAAAGCCAGGAGATCATCCTCTGGAATTCTTCCTCAGTCTTTTTTGTTTTTTGTGGGTTTTTTTTTGTTTTTTTTTTGGTCTTTGTAGACCAGCTGGCTTTGAGCTCACTGAAATCCACCTGCCTCTGCCTCGGGAATGTTGGGATTCAAGGCGTGCACCACCACGCCCAGCAAAGAATTCCTCCTCAGTCTTTTAAAAATTACTGGGGTTGGGGATTTAGCTCAGTGGTAAAGCGCTTGCCTAGCAAGTGCAAGGCCCTGGGTTCGGTCCTCAGCTCCAAAAAAAGACAAAAAAAAGAAATTATTATTACAACTGGCATGGTGGCTCATGCCTTTAATCCCAGCACTCCAGGGGGCAGAGGCAGGAGGATCTCTGTGAGTTCAAGCCCAGCCTGGTCTATATAGTGAGTTCCAGGCCAGCTGGGTCTGCAGGGAGGCCAAAAAACAATTGGTCAGAAGGACAAAAAAATATTATTATTATTATTACTATATTAGTTTTTTGGTTTTTTTTTTTTTTTTGAGACAGAGTCTTACTATGTAGCTCTGGATGGCCTAGAACTTATTATATAGACCAGGCTGGACTTGAAGTCACAGGGATCCACCTGCCTCTGCCCCTGCCCCTGCCCCTGCCCTCCTCTGCCTCCCTAGTGCTGGGATTAAGGGGAGTGCCACCACATCTTGCACCCATTCTCAGTCTCATTGCTTGGCTTTTCCAGTTTCTCTACAGTCCCCTTCTGGAGATTCAGAACCCAGAACCAGACACAGGAAGGCTTCTAGGCTTCAGAAAGGCTGGTCAGGTGCTGCGGATGTAGCTCAGTTGGTAGAGCTTGTCAAAGCCCTGGACTCGATTCCCAGTACTGTATAAACCAGGCATGATGGTGCATTCTTATAATTCTAGCGCTCAAGCATGAGGATCGCTTCAAGGTCATCCTCAGACCAGTTTGAGGCCAGACTGGAATATGAGACCCTGTCTCAAAAAAACTGGTCTCTGAACTGCAGTTCTAGTTAGTGGTTGCTATCAGCTGGATCTCTGTGGCTACCAGCAAACATAAACAGAGCCCTGCCTGTTGATTACCTCATTCATTATTTTTTTTTTTTGGTCTTTTTTGAAGCAAGGTCTCCCTGTAGCCATAGCTGTCCTGGAACTCACTATGTAGACCAGGTTGGCCTTGAGCTCACAGAGATCCGCCTGCCTCTGCCTCCCAACTGCTAGGACTACAGGTGTGTGCCACCACACCTGGATCCTCATTCATATTTTTAAAAAATATTTTATTATTTTTATTTTATGTGTATGAGTGTATTGCCTGTATGTATGTAAGTGCACCCGTGTCATGCAATGTAGGAAGAGGACAGGCAAGGACATCGGATCCCCTGGACCTGGAGTTACAGATGGTTGTTAGCCATCGTGTGGGTGCTGAGAATCAAATCAAACCTGGGTCCTCTGCAAGAGCAGCCAGCTTTCTCAACTGTTGAGCCATTCCTCCAGCCCCAATAATTTGTTTGTTTGTTTGTTTGTTTGTTTTTGAGATACGGTCTCACTCTGTAACCCTGGTCAGCCTGGAACTGCATATGTAGATCAGGTTGGCCTTGAATTTACAGAGATCTGCCTGCCTCTGCCTCCCAAGTGCTGGGATTAAAGGCATGTGCCACCATGCCTGGCTCCTCATTCAGATTTTAAAAAAATTACATTTATTAATTTTTGTTCTATATTTTTGAGACAGGGTCTCACTCTGTAGCCCTGGCTATACTGGAACTTGTTATGTAGAACAGGTTGGCCTCGAACTCACAGAGATCTGCCTGCCTCTGCCTCCTGTTTGCTGGGATTAAAGGCATACGCCACAACACCCATCTTTTTTTTAACTTTTAAAATTACAGTTATTTATTTGGGGTGGGTGGACATACATTATGGAGGTCAGAGGACAGCTTTCAAGAGTTGGTTCTCACTTCCTAACATGTTGGTCGTGGGGATTAAACTCAGGTCATTAGGCTTGGCAGCAAGCACCTTACCCACAAGCCATCTCACCAAATCTGATTCATCTATTTATTTAATATTTTATTTTTTATTTTATGTGTATGAGTGTATTGCCTGCATGTATGTGAATGCACCCATGTTGTGCAATGCCTCGGAGGTCAGAAGAGGGCTTTGGATTCCCCTGGAACTGGAGTTAAGGGTGGTTCAGAGCTGCCATGCGGGTGCTGGGAATCGAATCCTAGGTCCTCTGCAAGAGCAGCCAGTGCTCTTAACCACTGAGCCATCTCTCCAGCCCCTATTATTTATTTATTTATTTATTTAATTTATTTACTTACTTTGAGCCAGTGTCTCACTCTGTATCCCAGACTGCCCTAGACCAGGCTTCCCCTGAGCTAATGTTAATCTGCTTGCCTCTTCTTTCACCAAGCCTGGTTTACCTCATTCAGACTTTTTTTTTTGGTCTTTTTGAGATAGGGTATTCCTGTAGCCCCAGCTGGCCTGAAACTCACTATGTAGACCAGGCTGGTCTTGAACTCACAGAGCTTGATCTGCCTCTATCTCCTGAGTGCTGGGATTAGAGGTGTGCATTACCATGCCCAGCTTGATTTTTTTTTAAGCAGTCTCACCCTAGCCCAAAGTGACTTGGAACAACATACTCTGTAACCTAGGCTGGTTTCAGCCTCCCAAGTGCTGGGGTTACAGGTGTAAGCCATTATTCCTCGCTCCTCATTCAGATTTCTATTATAATAGAAGGAATCCAGGCTGGAGAGATGACTCACTTTTTTTTTTCTTTTTGAGACAGGGTCTCCCTGTAGCCCCAGCTGTCCTGGAACTCACTATGTAGACCAGGCTGGCCTCGAACTCACAGAGATCTGCCTGCCTCTGCCTCCTGAGTGCTGGGACTAAAGGTGTGCGCCACCACCCCCGGCTGAGATGACTCTTAAAAGCACTGACTGCTCTTACAGATGAATCAGGTTCGATTCCAGCACCCACATTCCAGCTAACAACCATTTCCAGGGGACCTGCTATCCTCTTCCGTCTTCCTTGGACATTGTACGACACATGTGCACTCACATACGTGCAGGCATAACACACACATAAAATAAAAAATAAACAAAAAAATTAGAAGGAATCAGGATGGAGAGAATAGATTTCATTTACTTGGAACCCCTATCTAGCTTCTTTGGGGAGCTGCCTCCTTTCTTTGGCAGGGTTTAGGAGGTAGGATGAGACCTGAATGACCGTCTTGGCAGATTTCTTCCAAAGTTAGTCACTTGCTCTCTTTAGGAGTTTGTGTTCTGCTTTCAGAGAATAATTCAGGCTGCACAGTATGGTGGGTGAGCTTCGATAATCTGACTTTCTCCAATTGACAGTGGGGCCTCGAACAAACTATGGAAGCTAGAGGCAGCTGCCAGTTCCTCAAGGGTAGAATGGAGGGGACAACTGTCTGATTACCAGGCTTACAGCTTAATGGGGACACTCTAGGGGTGACTCGTTCCCTGTGGCTTCAGGTGATATTTAGGAAATGGGTATTTTGGGGTCTTCAGTGTCTTCTTCCCCAAACAGGATGCCTGGTTGGTATGCAGCAGACCATAAAGCTTTTCTGTAAAGACCCAGAAAAGAATATTTTAGGCTCTGTGGGCCATATGGTCTCTGTCATAACTATCAACTTTGCTGACAATATGTAAACGAATGAACATGGCTGTGTTAAAAAAAACTTTACAAGTACTGAAATTTGAATTTCATGAAAATTTTGTCTCATTTCCTTCCTTCCTTCCTTCCTTCCTTCCTTTCTCTCTTTTTTTTTGGTGCTGGGGATTGAACCTAGGACCTGGTGGAGGACTCTCCCTGTAGCCCCAGCAGCTGGGCTAGAACTCGTTATGTAGATTAGGCTGGCCTCAATCTCATGGAGATCCACCAGCCTCTGCCTCCTGAGTGCTGGGATTAAAGGCATGTGCCACCATGCCTGGTTTTTCCCATTTTTTTAATGTGGTGTGCATGTGTGTATGTATGTGCATTTTTTTTTTTTTTGTCTTTTTTGAGACAGGTCTCCCTATAGCCCCAGCTGTCTGGGAACTCACTATGTAGACCAGGCTGGCCTTGAACTCACAGAGATCCGCCTGCCTCTGCCTCCCAAGTGCTGAGACTACAGGTGTGTGCCACCATGCCCGGCTGTATGTGCATGTTTTTACATGTATGTAGGTGTACATATTACTCTTCCACATTATTTTCAGAGACAGGGTCTCTCAGTCAAACTCAGAGTTGGCCAGTATGTCTAATCTTGCTAGCCAGCTAGCTCTGAGATCACTGGGATTTCAGGCGTGTGCCACACCCTCCCAGCACTTACCTGGATTTCTTGGGTTCTGAATTCTGGTCCTCCTGCTTGCACAAGCAATTTCTCAAGTCCGTCCCTGAGGTTTTTTTTTTTTTTTTTTTTTTTTTTTTTTTTTTTTTTTTTTTTTCTATTTGTTTTGAGATGGGGTTTCATCACGGTGTAGTCCAGGCTGGCCTGGAAGAAGGAGAGAACCAACTCCCAAAGGAGTTGACCTCCACACACATACCACGTCACACTTGTTCCTTCATACATACTCTGTCTCTCTCACACACACATACATACACATGAAATAAATAAATAAAACATAATTTAAAACAAAAAGAAAAAGCCAGTGAGATGGTTTATGGGTGAGGACACTTGCCACAAGCTTGAACACCTTATTTCAATCCTCAGGACCCATGTAATAGAACAGAGAACCAATTCCCCCAAATAAGAGTCTTTTCTTTTGGGGCCGGAGCGATGGCTCAGTGGTTAAGAACACTGGCTGTTCTTCCAGAGGACCTAGGTTTGATTCCCAGAACCCATGTGGTGGTGGTTAACGTTTTGTAACTCCAGTTCCAGGTGAACTGACACTCTCTCTGGTCTCTGTGGGCATTGCATACACATGGTGCACTTACATACAAGCAGGCAAAACGCTCATACACATAAAATAAAAATGATAAATATTTTTAAGTCTTTTCTCTTTTGCATTATTGTTAAGTTCTCATCCTGGGACCCAGTAGTGAATGTGTAAGGAGTGCAGCCAGTGAAGATAACACACTCAAAGGAGGGAACTCCAGGTAGAGAGACAGGAAGAGAAGTACAATAACCCTTCACAGCCCTTCCTGCCCTCCCACCTCATCTCTAGAGTCCTGTCCCAGTCCTGTTTCAAAATTTCCTATCTCTGTTCAGCCGACACAGTGATGTGATGATGTGATCTCATTGCATGAGCTCAGCCCTGCCTGTTGCCTTGTCCGAGCACCATTTCCTGAGCTCAAGAGGCAGGGGAAGGTGGGAGGGGGCTGGGAGCAAAGAAAAGAACAGAGAGCACTAACTCCTGAAAGTTGTCCTCCTACCTCCACATATGTCCTGTGGTGCACACACATACACACACTCACACTCAACCATTAGAGTATGACTTCCTAAGGACAGAAGCAGGATCTATTTCCTGCCATACAGGTACTCCATAAATGGAGTACTAACAAGCAAAAAAGAACTTCTATTTTAATTGTTCCTTCTGAGACAGGCTCCTGCTCTGCAGCATAGGCTGGCCTTGAACTCTCAGTCTTCCTGTTCTGCCTTTCAAGTGCTGAGGTTTCAGGCATGTGCTACCACTCCTGATAAGAATCTCTTCACTAGAAAGAATGAACTAAGAGCCAGAAAACCCAAGTTCTAGACCCAACTCTTCGTGTAGTTTTCATGACCCTAAGCCAGGCATTCTGCAATTCTGTGCCTCAGGGAGGTGAGGGAGACTAGAGCTCAGAAGTCTGTCTGACTGTGTGTGACACTTTCCAGTTCCAAGCCCTGCTTCTGTTTTCTCTTTTAGCTCTCTTTTATTCTTTCCTTCTTTCTTTTTTTTTAAAGACAGGGTTTCCATTTTAGCCCAGGCTAGCATGATACTGACTGTGCACCCCAGCCCAGGCTGGCCTCACTCAACTATCCTCCTGCCTCAGTCTCCTGAAGATTGAAAGCAAAGGCATGTACCACCATTCCTGGTTATATGGTTCTAGAACCCTGCTCACCCTTCTCTTTCTTCTTGATTCAGAGTCATCTCCTTCTACCTCCTATGAACAGATCGGTCCAAGAGGTGTTCCTCATAGGTGGAGACCCAGTGCTCCAAAACTGTACTCATCGCTGCCTGTCTGCCATTGAATCCAGAGAGCAGCTGGAGGAAGAGGAAGATGAGGAGGAGGAGGGGAAGGAAGAGAAGAAGGAAGACAGCAATGGCCTTCATGCTTCTTCACCACTCAGTAGGTCGGGAGCATTCCGTGCCCACAACCACACCTATGATTCCTTCAAAAGACATAGTTGGGGGCCTGGCAGGGAGCTCCAAGACCCAGTAAACAGGTAAGGCCCCAAGGGGACCTCCCAAACCTCCTACCCAATCTCTGTATCTTGGAGAAAGTGTTTGGGAAAGAATAATCTGGTGTCCTTGGCCCCTGATGATCCCCACAGAGACAACTGTCTGTGGAAAATGACAGAAGTTGAGGAAGTCTTTCTTAGAGATTCGGAACCCCACCTATGTGAGACTCTAGGGAGGATGGAGCCTGCCTTCTAAAACATGGCTCTCCCCAATGGCCCTCACACCTTTTCACTGGGCTCACAGGCAGACTAGGGCTGTTGGGAGTGGGGAGGAGGATTGAGTGGGATCATCAGGGTACTTGGTTTCCATTTGAGTTTCATAGCCCCATACAATGGCATCAAGGAACTGAGAGATGATAGAACCCTTCATTTTACAGAAGAAGAAACAAGCCCAGAGAACTTTAGGAGGCTTTTGATAGAAGTGGGTCCAGAGTTGACGCACTGGGTCTGCTCCATCTCTAGATTCCTGCCCCCTCCACCTTGATTTCAGGCTGAGACAAACCCACAATGTTCTGGACAGGGCTGCGGAGGATAACAGCTGAGTTTTTTTTGTTTGTTGATTGGTTGGGTTTTTGGTTGGTTTTTATTTCTGAGACAGGATCTCAATATAGGTCTCAAACTCCTACTCTTCCTGCCACCACCTCTCAAGTACTGAGGTAACAGGTATGTGGCACCATGTTTGACTAAGAACAGCTGTTCTTGCTCAGAGCTCTTGCATGCATTTGGCAAGCCAGGGCAGAGGGATCTGTTTCTTCCCCATCCCCTGGAAAATCTCTGAACATTTCCACAAAAGCAGAGGAAGTCAAAAAGAGAAGGTCAGGGTGTCCTCGTGAGGAGTTGAGTATGAGTGGCCATCAGAGGGGACACGGTCTGTAAGCTTTGGGCATGGTTCCCTTAGACATGGTCCCCCTTGACTCTGGTGAGGGGAACAACATTCTTCATGGACACAGGGGGCTTCTCTGAGTGAGGGGGGATGGGCCTGGAATTTTTGTCCCGCACTGGCTTCAGTGGAACCTGAGTAAGTAGAAATGCCTACAAGGTCATGGCACCTTCTTACCTGGTTGAAGGCAGAGGTGCCCTGGATACCCTGTTTGTGCTGCCTGCCAATATCTCAGGGTGTACTGGTGCCACCCACCTTTCATGATCAGGCATTAATTCTGAGCCTCACATCCAGAGGGGAGGGATCCCTGGGTGCACCATATAGCTGAGTAAGAGGAGAGGTTGGCATCAACGTGCCCTTCCCCTCCCTCTGACCTCATGGAGGGCAGTACTGCCCTTTGCCCAGCAGGGGACACCCTTGTCCACAGCCAACTGTGCCAACACAGAGCCAATTTGGGTCTGGGCTGTGTCTGTTTAACAGGAAGGGCTGGGCTGGGTGGGGGGCAAGCAACAGGGCTGGGCTGAGGAAGTGTTGGTTCCTGGTGCCCATCACTGGCTACTGGCTACAAGGGCAGTGGTGGCAATGTGTGTTTCAGGAGGAGACTGCAGCCATTGGGATGCTCAGGCTCCCAGGAAGACCCCTTCCTGCAGAGCCAAGAGGAACTGGACACCTTTTTGGAGGCGCAGCAGCAGGGTGGACATCCCTCCCACCTGGTATGACAGACCGACCCCTGCCAGGCCACTGCTGCCCTCCCCTCCTCTGCCAGCACCGCTCTGTGCTGCTTCTGTTTCATCAGCCGCTGAGTCTCTCTGTGCCCAGACATGGCTCTGTCTGACCCAATCTAAATCTGTCTTCTGTGCCCCTCTGTTGGCTTCCCTGGGTCTGTATACTCTGTCCCCTGCCTCTGTCTCTTTCCCTAACAATCTCTGTTTTTTCATCTCTGTGTCTGGCTCTCTGTATTAATGTGGGTATTTCTGTTCCTTTCTCTTTCAAAGGTCCCTGTCCCTCTAGTTATTATAACCACTTCTTTCTGTGGGCCTCACATTTCCCAGAGTTGAAACTGAACTTACTATTTGTGGGAATAAACAGGCATCTGGTATCCTAAAAGACACAGTAGTTCTCTGTCAAGATATTCATAAGCATAGCGATTGAGAGTACATACAGAGCTGGGAGTGCGGGTGAGTGGCAAGTTCAGTTCCCCCCGTAGAAGAAGGGAGGGAAGAAGGGACAGAGGGAGGGAGAAAGAAAAGATTAGTTATCTAGCCTTCTGGAGTGAGGGATTGTAACTGGGGGAGGGGTTCCAGGATCTAAGGACCACTGAGGACACACTGAACTTGAGAGACACCCCTGGAGTTAGCTCACTAGAGTTGTATACTAGGAGAGATGTCTCAAGTCTAGTGGCTTGAAACCACCTCTTTGAGCTCATGCCCTAGCTGCCCAGGGGTTCCAACCTGACCCTCATTGTTAAGGTGTCAGTGGTTTTCAAGAGAGGCTTAGAGACTTGTCTAGCTTTTCAGCAAGTAGCAGGACCCCATCTTATCCAACTTCCTGTTCTTTTCCAGCTTCTTCTCTGTAAGTTTCCTCCTCACAATGTTCCCCCATTTCTAATAGAGTAGAAAGAATAGGCTCTGCCTCCTGAATCCCTCATTTACCAGATGACAAATTTATTTCATCTTTAAAAAAAAAACAAATAAAACTGCTTTATAGTACAGTTATTAGAGGGAAGAAAGTCTGAGGATGTCTGGGCCAGGGGCTGGCACACAAGATGAGTCCAGGAAACATTCCTTCCTCTTTCCCTCTCACTTTCTTCCTCCTTATTTTCTCCTCTCCCTCTTTCCCCAGTGGTCCCTTAAATTTATGTCCTCTGACCTTCACCTAGTTCCTCTCCTCCTCTAAGCTTAAAGGCCACCCCTTCACTTTTTGCCTGTATTTGCGTTTTCTGCTCTGCCAAAATCCACAGGCCAAAAGCCTGAGATCCACTAAACTACTCAGGAGCTGCAGAATGACATCCACGAGCAAAATCTCATTCCCAAACTTATCTTTATACCTGAAAATAAGATTGTGTGTGTGTGTGTGCGTGTGTGTGTGTGTGTGTGTGCGCGCACGCATACACTGGTACAGGTGCAGGTGCCTGTGTGTACAATGCCTTGGCTTGGTAAGTGGGTGCCAGGTTTCAAACATTTGTCCTCCCAATTAGTCAATAAATACTTTCAAACTGCTGAGCCGTTGCTCTAGCTCTACGCTTTAAAACCTAGGTTGTCTTTAAATGAGACCTCTGCTCCCCAGCTGGCTATAATTGCTGATGATTTATTGTTCTTTGCCTTTTTGTTTTTAATTATTTATTTTAAACAAAATCTGTCTATAATAGCACAGGCTGGCATCCTCAATCCTGCTGCCTCTGCCTCTCTAAAGTGCTTAGATTATAGGCATGCACTACCACACCCAGTCTTTTCTGTTTTGTCTTTGTTTATTGAGACTATGGAGCCTTGGCTGGCCTGGGACTTGCTAGAAGACCAGGCTCACTTCCAACTTGTGAAGAGCCATCCTCCTGCTTTTTAAATTCAGAGATTATTACAGTCATGAGCCACGCCCAGCTGTTTGGTGTGGGGTTTTTTTTGTTTTTGTTTTTTTTGGGGGGGGTTCTGTTGTTGTTGTTGCTGTTGTTGTTGTTTTGGTCTTTTTGAGACAGGGTCTCCCTGTAGCCCCAGCTGGCTTGGAACTCACTATGTAGACCAGGCTGAACTTGAACTCACAGAGATCTGCCTGCCTCTGCCTTCCGAGTCCTGGGGCTAAAGGGGTATGCCACCATGCCTGGCTGGTGGGTTTTTTTTTTTTTAATACAATGTTTATGAAATTTATAAATGCCAGAAAACCCAACTACCTATCTTAAGATCTATACCATCATTAGAACCTTGTCTTTCTTTATGCAATACTCCCTTAACATTAAAAAAAATTTATGTGTATGAGTTCCCCCTACATGTATGCAAATGCACCTGTGTCATGCAATGCCTGTGGAGACTGATCCCCTGGAACTGGAATTATAGACAGTTGTCAGCTTCTATGTGGGTGATGGGAACCAAACCAGGGTCCTCTGCAAAAACAGCCAGTGCTCTTAACCACTGAGCCATATCTCCAATCCCAATGCTCCCTTTAAAAAAACAAAAAAAAACCCAACTTTATTGTATGTGTGTTTCTGCATGTGTATGTTTGTGTATTTGTGTAGTAGGTGCCATGATATATGTGTGGCTATCAGAGGACAACTTTTAGGAGTCAGCTCTCTCCTTCTATTATGTGAGTTTGGGGGATTGAACTCAGATCATCAAGTTTAGCGGCAAGTGCTTTTACCCACTGAGCCATCTTCTTTGTCTCCCTGCCATAGGTAACCACCATTTTGAATTTTATCATTTCCCTTCTTAAATTCTTTTAACACAAATATATGTCTTACCTATTAATGTTAGATCATGTTTTTGCTGTTGAATTTTAAAGCAATGATGTCACATTCCACAAATTTTTCTAGACCTCTGTCTTTCCTCCCTCCCCCCTTCCTTCCTTCTTTCTTTCTTCCTAACTTACCTTCTTTTGGCTTCTGGATACAAGATCTCAGTATGTAATCCAGGCTGACCTGGAACTCATGGCAGTCCCGTCTTAGCTTCTAGACTAGTGGAATTACAGATACTACTACATCTGGCAGAGCTATTTTTTTTTTTCTGTCTTTTTTTAAGTTAAAATTTTATTTTTATTTTATGCGTATGAATGTTTTGCCTGCATATTTAAGTGTACCGTGTGCATGCCTGGTGCCCTTGGGAGCCAGAAGAGGGCATGAGATCCCTTGGAACTGGAGATACAGAAGGTTGTTAGCTGCCATGTACGTGCTGGGAACAAAACCTGGTTCCTCTGCAAGAGCAGCAGTGCTCTTTAGCATGAGCCGCCTCTTCAGTTCCAGAGATATTTTTTGAATGACTATTTTGTTTTGGTCAGACAGGGTCTCAACTCTGTAGCCTATGATGGCCTAGAACTCACTGTAAGCCCAATCTGTCTCTAACCCATGATCCTTCTGTCTCAGCCTCTTGAGTTTGGGGATTATAATCATTAGTCACCTTGCCCAACTTTATTTTCTTGATGATAGCCCCTCTGAATGAAGTAAGATGGAATCTCAATGCAATTTTGATTTCCTCTCCTGCTGGCTAAGGATGTTGAGCATTTTTTTCATATACTTATTATTATGTATGAACTATTCATTTGCCCATTTATTGAATAGATTGTTTACTTTTCAGTGCCTGCTTTTTTTAGTTCTTTTTTTCTTTTTTTTTTTCTTTTAGTTCCTTATATAGTCTAGATATTAATCCCATCACTTCTATGCTAGTAAAGATTATCTCCTGTTTTATAGGCTGTCTCTTTACTCTGATAATCGTTTCCTTCACTGTACAGAAGCTTTTTAATTTCATAAAATCCCATTTGTCAGTTCTTGCCTTCATTTCCTAACTCACTGAAATCCCTTACAGAAAGTTCTTGCCTAGGGCTGAGGTTGTGGCTCAGCTGATAAAATGTTTGCCTAGCGTATACAAAGTCCTGGGTTGATTCCAGCACTACATAAACTGGGTCTTGTGGTGCACACTTGTTTTGTTTTTGTTTTTGTTTTTGTTTTTGTCTTTTTGAGACAGGGTCTCCTTGTAGCCCCAGCTGTCCTGGAACTCACTATGTAGACCAGGCTGGCCTTGAACTTACAGGGATCCGCCTGCCTCTGCCTCCAGAGTACTGAAAATAAAGGCGTGTGCCACCAGGCCCCTGCTTGTTTTGTTTTGTCTTTTAATATTTTATTTATTATTTTTATTTTATTTTATGTGTATGCATGTATTGCTTGCATGTACATAAGTGCACCCTTGTTGTGCAATGCCCACAGAGGACAGAAGAGGCTGCCGGATCTCGTGAAACTGAAGTTACAGACAGTTGTTAGCTGCTATGTGGGTGCTGGGATTCGAACCCAGGTCCTCCGCAAGAACAACCAGTGTTCCCAACTGCTTAGCCAGAGGTTAAGAACACTGACTGCTCTTGCAGAGGGCCTGGGTTCGATTCCTATAACCCTCATGATGGCTACGAACTGTCCTTAACTCCAGTTCCAGGGAAATCTGACACCCTCTTCTGACCTCCGAGGCATTCCACGACATGGGTGCATTCACCTACATGCAGGCAATATACTCATATACATAAAATAAAAATAATAAATAAAATAGTAAAAAAAAAAAGAGGGCCCGGCGTGGTGGCGCACGCCTTTAATCCCAGCACTTGGGAGGCAGCAGTTGGACCTCTGTGAGATCAAGGTCAGCAAGTTCCAGGCCAGCTGGGGCTACAGGGAAACCCTGCTCAAAAAAACAAAAACAAAAACAAAAAGTGCTAATTTATGGATTATTTGTGGTGGTTTTTCTAAGTCAACCATCTTCAAAAGCATTTCATTACATTTTAATGTGTGTGTGTGTGTGTGTGTGTGTGTGTGTGTGTGTGTTTACATGTGTGGAAGTCAGAAGTTCTCTCCTATCATGCAGCTCTCAGGGATTGGACTCTGGTGCCCAGTCATCTCATCAGCCCATTTATACCATATTTAAATAAACAATTGTTTTTTTCTTTTCCAATATCGATTCCTTTTATTCCTTTTTCTTGCCCTTGTATGCTGACTGGGATTCTAGTATGGTGTTGAACAGAAATTGTGACAATGGTCATTCCTGTTTCTGCATTTAGATGTATTCATCTTAGTTTTCAGTTTTGGTTTTAGGTGTTTTTTGTTTTGTTTTGTCTTGTCTTTTGAGACAGTGTCTTTTTGTAGCCTCAGCTTACCTGGAACTCACTATGTAGACCAGGCTGGCCTCGAATTCACAGACATCCACTGTCTCTGCCTCTGGAGTGCTGGGATTAAAGGCACTCACTACCATGCTTGGCTCTTTTGTTTTTTTTAGTGCCAAGCCAGGGCCTTCAGCATGCTAGGTCGTTCTAACACTGAACGACCTACCAGCCCATGTTTCATTATTGAAATTAGTTGAGTGGGTTGGGGGTGAGGCAGGGTCTCACTATGTAACTTAGGCTGGCCTTGAAGTCCCAGCAATATGCCTGCCTTTAAGAATGCTGGAATAGGGGACTGGAGAGATGCCTTAGCAGTTAAGAGCACTGACTGCTCTTGCAGAGGACCCAGGTTCGAGTCCCAGCACCCATATGGCGGCTATGAACCATCCTTATCTCCAGTTCCAGGGGAATCCGAAGACCTCTTCTGACCTCTGCAGCATTGCGTGACATGGGTACACTCATGTACATGCAGGCAATACACTCATACACATAAAATTTAAAAAAAAATAAATTTTTTTTTTCTGTCTTTTTGAGACAGGGTCTCCCTGTAGCCCCAGCTGTCCTGGAACTCACTATGTAAACCAGACTGGCCTTGAACTCACAGAGATCCACCGGCCTCTGCCTCCCAAGTGCTGGGATTAAAGGTGTGCACCACCACGCCTGGCCAAAATAAAATATTTTTAAAGAAGAATGCTGGAAGGCTGGGTGTGGTGATGCATGCCTTTAATCCCAGCACTCAGGAGGCAAGACCAAAAAAAAAATGCTGGAATTGCAGGAGTGAGTCGCCATATATGACTTGAAATAATTTTTTTTTAAATTTGTATTCATTATTTTTACTTTATGTGTATGCGTGTATTGCCTGTATGTAGGTAAGTTCACCCATGTAGTACAATGCCTGTGGAAGTCAGAAGAGGCTGTCAGATCTCCTGGGACTGGAGTTACGGACAGTTGCCAGCTGCCATGTGGGTGCTGGGATTTGAACCCGGGTCTTCTGCAAGAACAACCAGTGTTCTCAAACGCTGAACCATCTCTCCAGCCCCTTGAAATAATTTTTAAAATAATCTTTGTGTATGAGAGAGTGAGGGCATGTGTGTGCATGTCATGGTGTACATGTGACATCAGAGGACAACCTCAGGTGTCAGTCTTCCCTTTCCACCTTGTTTGAGACAGGGTCTCTTGTTTGCAGCTGTGTATATCAGGCTAGCTAGCCTGGTAGCTTCTGGACTCCTCCCGTCCCTGCCTCCCATCTCTGCACATGCATGCTACCGTGCCCAGCTTTACAATGCTTCTGGGGATTTAACTCCAGTCCTCATGCTTGGGCAGCAAGCACTTTACCCTGTGTCATCTCCCCAGTCCTTAAAACTGATTTTTGGCTGTAGTTTGTGAAAGCTTTTCTAAAATTTATTATTTTTAATATTTTATGTATTATTTTTACTTTATGTGTATGAGTGTTTTGCATGCATATATATAAGTGCACCCATGCATGCCCAATCGGTCAGAAGAGGGTATCAGATCCCCTGGAAGTGGAGTTACAGACAGTTGTTAGCTGCCATGTGGGTGCTGGGAACCAAACCTAGGCCCTCTGCAAGAGGAGCCAGTGCTCTTAACCTCTGAGCCATCTCTCTAAGCCCCTCTTTTGTTTTAAATTAAATTAAATTATTTAATTTATTTAGAGACAGGGTCTCTTGTATTCCTGGCTGGCCTGTAATTTTCTTGGTAGCCAAGGATGACCCTGAATTTTTATCCTCCTGTTTCTACTTCCAGAGTGCTAAGATTACAACATGTGATGCCACATAGTGTATGTACTGGGATGGAACCCAGGGCCTCATGCACAATAGACATACACAAATACTCTATCACCTGAGCCACTGATTTTCTTGATTAGACTCAGGAAAATTCCTTCTAGTCCTAAGTGTCAAGACTTTGGTTTTAGAATATGTGAATTTTGTCCTGAGCTTTTTCCGCATTTTCTGATATTTTTCTCCATTTACATATATTTTTTCCTTTAGTATTATTGAGGCAAATTACATGTGAAGGTTTTTCTCATGTCAAGCTATCCTTGTATTTTTAGAGTAAATCTAATTTTGTTGAGGTGAATTCTCTTTCCTATACTCTGCTGAGTTTTTTTTTTAATTTTATTATTTTTATTTTATGTGTATGAGTGTATTTCTTGCATGTACATAAGTGCACCTATGTCCTGCAATGCCTGAGGAGGTCAGAAGAAGGCAATTCCCCCAGAACTGGAGTTACAGACGGTTGCTAACCACTGTGTAGGTGCTGGGAATTGAATCCAGGACCTCTGCAAGAGCAGTCAGTGCTCTTAACTGCTGAGCCATCTCTCTAGTCCCTTCTGCTGGGTTTTTTTTTTTTTAATTTATTATTTTTATTTTTGTGTATGAGTGTTATGCCTGCATGTAAGTAAGTGTACCCATGTCGTACAATGCCTATGGAGGACAGAAGAGCCCCTGGAACTGGAGTTACAGACAGTTGTTAGCTGCCATGTGGGTGCTAGAATTCGAATCAGGGTCTTCTGCAAGAACAGTCAGTGTTCTTAACTGCTGAGCCATCTCTCCAGCCCCTTTTTTTGGTCTTTTTGAGACAGGGTCTCCTTGTAGCCCCAGCTGACCTGGAACTCATTAGCTAGACCAGGCTGGCCTTGAACTCAGAGATCCACCTGCCTCTGCCTCTGGAGTGCTGGGACTAAAGGTGTTTGCCACAATGCTCAGCTACTTTGCCAGTTTTTATCTGTAGTATCGATTATATTGCTATATAGTAAAGCAACCCCAAACTTAGTGGCTTAAGTACCCACCTTTTTTTCTCTCTCTCTGGCCCTCTTACTTGGACTCGTTCACATGGCTACCATTTCCTAGTGGCTTGAACAGGACCGACTCAGGGATGGTTTGACTCCCATTGGCTGGCAGCTGCTAGTTGCATCTCCTTGGGCTCAACCAGCCGTGTTCCAGAATCCTAGCTGAGCCTTGTTCTGGTGGAAATGGCTTTCTACCTAGGTAAGGGTGGAAGTGTTTACACTTCTGGAAACTTGATCAACAATCACTTAACACCACTTCTGCCACATTCTAGTCACTAGTCATAGGCCAACCCAGTTGGACAAGTGAGTCTCTTGCTTAAAAGGAAAAGCTACAAAGAATTCCTGACCATTTAAAATGTGTCCTGCAGGGCTGGGGATGTAGAGTGCTTGCCTAGCATGCAAAAGGCACTGGGTTTGATCCTTAGCTCTGTATAAACTGGATATGATGATGGAAGCCTATAATACTAGAACTCCAGAGGTAGAGGTAGTTATGATAAATTCAAGGTAATTCTCAGCTACATAGTGAGTTCAAGGCCAGCCTGGGCTACATAAAAACTTGTTTCTAAATAAAATAAAAACTAAAACCTGCCAGGCTTGGTGGCGCACGCCTTTAATCCCAGCACTTGGGAGGCAGAGGTAGGCGGATCTCTGTGAGTTTAAGGGCAGCCTGGTCTACATAGCGAGTTCCAGGATAGCTGGGGCTACAGGGAGACCCTGTCTCAAAAAAGGCCAAAAAAGACCGAAAAAAAACCCAAAAACCTAAAGCCTGAGCTGGGTGATGTACATAGCAAGTTCCAGGTCAGCCAGGGCTACAGGTGACCTTGTCTTAAAAAAACAAGCAAGCAACCAAACAAACAAGTAAACAAATAAATAAATAATCTGTAAATGTGGCATGGTGGCACACAGCTTTAATTCCAGCACTTGGGAGGCAGAGGCATGTGGACCTTTGTGAGTGTGAGGCCAGCCTGGTCTAAATAGCCAGTTCCAGGCCAGCTGAGGCTACAGGGAGATCCTGTCTCAAAGACAAAAGAAAAAAAAAATTCTGTTTATGGTTCACTAATATTTTATCTGGAACTTTTGTACTTAGTTAGACCCATAAGAGATTGGCCCATAATTTTTTTCTGTTATATTGTCTGTGTTGTAGTTCTAGAATAAAGGTTATATTTCTCTTATAGATTATTTTTGTTATCCCTTCTTTGGAAGACTTTAAGATTTCAGCTCTCTGTTTTTGAAAGATTTTTCCAAAACCATTTGGCTTGGTATTTTGTATTTTTATTTTATGTTTATGAGTGTATTGCCTGCATGTATGTGAGTGCACCCATGTTGTGCAATGCCACGGAGGTCAGAAGAGGGTGTCAGATTCCCCCGGAACTGAAGTTAAGGATGGTTTGTAGCCACCATGTAGGTTCTGGGAATAGAACCTGGGTCCTCTGCAAGAGCAGTCAGTGTTCTTAACCACTGAGCCATCTCTCTAGCCTGGTGTTTTGTATTTTTTTTATTAGAAGATTAACTACTGGTTCCATTTCTTTAATAGGATTCAGACTTTCTATTTCTTCTTGATTCAGTTTTAGTAAGTTATATATACATATATGTATTGGAATTTGTCTACTTTGTTTATATTTTCACAACTGTTGGCATGAGGCTATAGGTAGCATTCTCTCTCTCTCTTTCTGTCTCTTTCTCTCTCTGCCTCTCTCTGTCTCTCTCTCTCTCTCCATGTGTGTTGTGTGCCAAGGAACAAGTGGAGGCAGAAAACAATGTCAGGTGATTTCCTCAATCATTCTCCACCTTTTTTTGTCTTTGTGTATACATCTAGTTTTGTTGTGACATAAATAACTTGCATACTTTTAACATGTAAAATTGAGCATTGGGACTGGAGAGTTGGCTCAGCAGTTAAGAACACAGGTTGTTCTTGCAGAAGACCCGGGTTTGAATCCCAGCACCCATATGGCAGCTAAAAACTGTCCATAACTCCAGTCCCCGGGGATCCGACAGCCTCTTCTGACCTCTGCGGGCATTGTACGACACGGGTGCACTTACTTACATGCAGATAATACACACATACACATAAAATAAAAATAATAAATAAAATTTTAAAAAATTGAGCATCGCTGGGCGTGGTGGCGCACGCCTTTAATCCCAGCTCTCGGGAGGCAGAGGCAGGCAGATCTCTGTGAGTTCAAGGCCAGCCTGGTCTACATAGTGAGTTCTAGGACAGCTGGGGCTACAGGGAGACCCTGCTTCAAAAAAAAAAAAAAAAGACAAAAAAATTGAGCATCATCTTTTCCAGTGAAAATTAAAAATAAACAAATTACAATAGAGAATGGTAGTACCAAATAGAATCCTGTAGGTTCCCCTGATTCTCCTACTGAGTGGCGAGATTCATCATGACCACAAGAGAATCTTTCTAATCACTGGTCTTTATGGTCACCTTTCCATCTTATTTGTGTCTCCTGTCTCTCATCACTCTTACCAGAAGTTGTACCTCATTGACTTCTTTTATATTTATTCACTAAAATGTATTTGATTTATTTTTATTTTGTGTGTATGAGTGTTTTTGCCTGCATTCATGTCATACAATGCCCACAGAGGCCAGAAGAGGGCATCAGATCCCCCAGAACTGGAGTTATGGACAATTTTTAGCCAATGTACGGGTACTGGGAATGGAGCCTGGTCCTCTGTAAGAGTAGCCAGTGCTCTTAACTGCTGACCATCTCTACAGCCCTGATTTTATATTTGTTATATTCTATTTTCTATGGCTTGTTCTGTTCTTTTTGCTATTGTTTTACTAAGACACAGGCACACTAAATAGAAGAGGCTGGACTTGAACTCATGGCACTCATGGCAATCCTCCTGGCTCAGCCTCTTAAGGGCTGAACTTATATAATATTGTGTATATGGCACCATGTCCAGCCATTCTATTTTCATTTTCTTTCCTTCCTCCTCCTCTTCCTTTTTTTTTTGAGACAGGGTCTCCTTGTAGCCCCATCTGGCCTGGAACTCCTTATGTAGACCAGGTTGGCTTTGATCTCACAGAGATCTGCCTGCCTCTGCCTCCTGGGATTAAAGGCATATGCCCACCATGCCCAGCTTCCTTTTGTCGGGGGGCGGGGGGGGAAGCTGGGAAGGAAACTCAGGGCCTTGCCTCTCCTAGTAGGCACTAGCAAGTGTAGTACCACTGAGCTACACCACAGCCCTATGGGTTTTTTTTGGTTTTATTTATTTTTAAAATTTATTATTTATTATTTATTTATTTATTTATTTATTTATTTGGTCTTTTTGAGACATGGTCTCCTTATAGCCCCAGCTGGCCTAGAACTCACTGTGTAGACCAGGCTGGCTTTGAACTCAGAGATCTGCCTGCCTCTGCTTCCCAAGTGCTGGGACTAAGGGTGTGTGCCACCACGACCAGACTGTTTTGTTTCAATTTAAGGTTTTATTTAACAGCTTTTTGTTTTTAAATTTAAGGACAGTCTAAATGTAATATACACAAAAATGTAGAAGGAGGCTAGATAGATGGCTCAGTGGTTAAGAGCACTTGCTGCTCTTATAGGGGACCCAGATTGGGTTCCCAGCGGCTAACAACCATTTGTAACTCCAGTTTCAGGGGATCCAATGCCCCCTTCTGACCTCTTCAGGCATTGCATGTACAGGTACACTTACATACATGCAGGCAAAACACTCATACACTTAAAATCTCAATAAATAATTAAAAAAACATAGACACATGGGTAGAGTGAACAGTTAGGGAGCAAACATTGTGTAATATTGTATACAGGTGTACACTTAGGTAATGAAATAAAGCAAACAAATAACTGAAGCCAAGCTTCCCCATTCACAACTCTCTCTGGCAGAAATGTCCATTGTTTAACTTTCTGTTTTGCTTTTGTTGAGGCAAGATCTTGTATAGGTCAGGATGGCCTTGAACTCACTGTATTTTGGAGGATGACTCTCAAGGCCTCATTCTATAACCCAGGCTGGCCTGGAACTATGTAGTGCAGGTTGGCCTTGTGCTCCAGGCAATTCTTTCTTAGCTTCCCAAGTGCTGCAATTGCAGGCATGAGCTATTACACCCAACTAGCCTTTGTTTGTGTATGTAATGGGTATGTACATTCAAGTGTGTGAGGGCCCATGGGTGCCATGGTATATGTGTTGGAGGTCAGAGGACAACCTTGGTTATTGGTCACTGCCTTTCACCTTGTTTGAGACAGGGTCTCTGTTGCTTGTTCTTCACCATTGCATAAGCTGGCCTACCTGGACCCGTGCTACTGGGGATTCTCATCTGCACTTAGGAGCACTAGGTTTAGATTAAAAATACTGCAATACTAAGAGTTCTGGGGATCTTAACTCAAGTCCTCACCCTTGCTGGCAAGTGCCTGACCCCATCAGTTTACCTTTTTTTTTTTTTTTTTTTGGTCTTTTTGAGACAGGGTTTCCCTGTAGCCCCAGCTGACCTGGAACTCGCTATGTAGCCCAGGCTGGCCTTGAACTCACAGAGATCTGCCTGCCTCTGCCTCCTGAGTGCTGGGATTAAAAGCGTGTGCCACCACGCTCGGCCCCATCAATTTACTTTTGAGACAAGGTCTTCCTGTAGCCCCATGTGGCCTGAAACTTGCTATGCAGACCAGGCTGCTGGCCTCAATCTTCAGAGCTTCCCACACTGACAAAGTTTGTATTAATGTAATTATACAGTTTATAAATATTATATTCTTTTATTCAACATTGTTTGAAGATTCATGCATATTATTAGGTGAGCTATAGTTTGTTCATGCTTGTTACTGAATACTATTTCAATGCAGAAATATATTATTATTTTGGTTTGGTTATTTTGAGACAGAGTCTTGTGTAGCCTAGGCTGGCCTTAAAATCACTATGTAGCCCAGAATGACTTTGAACTCCCAATCCTACTACCTCCACATCACGTGTGCTGGGAATACAATCAAATGCCACCATGCCCTGCATATTACAGATTATTTTTTCAGTAGTTATTTGTTTTTGTGAGGGAGGGGAACATGTGTCACAGTGGGAGTATGGAAATCAGAGGACAACTTTCAGCACTCAATTCATTCCTCTCTCTCTCTCTCTCTCTCTCTCTCTCTCTCTCTCTACCAACATGGGTCCAGGAAATTGAACTCAGACCATTAGGCTTGGCAGCAAGTGTTTTTACCAGCTGACCCATCTTGATGATATATCACAGATTCTTTTTTTTTTAAGATTTTTAAAAACATTTTATTTTTTTAATATCTT
>NW_008330926.1:2676719-2706111 GCF_000622305.1 Nannospalax galili
TTATTTTATGTATATTTTTGTATTGCCTGCATGTATGTGAGTACACCCATGTCGTGCAATGCCACGGAGGTCAGAAGAGGGCTTTGGATTCCCCTGGAACTGGAGTTAAGGACGGTTCATAGCCACCATGTGGGTTCTGGGACTTGAACCCAGGTCCTCTGCAAGGGCAGTCACTGCTCTTAACCACTGAGCCATCTCTCCAGCCCCTTGTTTATTATTTTTATTTTATGCGTATGCGTGTATTGCCTGCATGTATGGAAGTGCACCCCTGTCATGCAATGTACTCGGAGGTTAGAAGAGGACATCGGATCCCCTAGAACCAGAGTTATGGACAGTTGTTACCTGCCATGTGGGTGCTGGGATTCGAACTGGGTCTTCTGCAAGAATAACCAGTGTTCTTAATCACTGAGCCATCTCTCCTGTGTTCAAATTTACTTCATGGCCCAAGATCCTCAGGCGTGTTCATGCACACACACGTTTTTTGGTGGTACTAGGGACTGAACCTGAGTCTCACATTTTAGGCAAGTGCTCTAACATTGAACTCTATCTGAATGTACCACATAGGGTTCATTGAAAATTTCTTTTTCATTTATTTATTTGTGTGTGGGTGCCTGCCATGGCACACATGGAGTTCAGAGGACAACTTGCGGTGGGAGTCTGTTCTCCTACCATGTGGGTTCCAGGGATCAAACTCAGGTCATCAGGTTTGGTGGCAAGCCCCTTTACTCACTGAGCCATCTTGCAATCCCTAGGTTTTTGGGGATTTTTTTTGTTTGTTTGTTTGCTTTCTTTTAAAAAATACCCCACCCCCAATGTTTGCCATCAACAATCTGTTTTGTCTTTTGATTTATTTATTTATTGCCATGTGGTTCTGAGAAAGAGAAAGAAAAAAAAATTGTTCTCTAAAGGTTGAGTGTGGTCTATGAATATTTCTACTCCTTACTGCCTTAAATTCATCTGAGTTAACTTCATTACCTGCCTGGACTGGATAGGTTGAGTCCATCATCTGGAAATCATTCAGAGTAAATCTTTTCTAAGATATTTTCTTTTTGTCTTTTTGAGACAGGGTCTCCTGTAGCCCCAGCTGTCCTGGAACTCGCTATGTTGACCAGGCTGGCCTCGAACTCACAGAGCTCCACCTGCATCTGCCTCCCAAGTGCCAGGATTAAAGGTATGCACAACCATGCCCAGCTCTAAGATATTTTATATATATAACAAACTCAGGGCTAGAGAGATGGCTCAGCAGTTTAGAACACTGGTTGTGGGGCTGGAGAGATGGTTCAGTGGTTAGGAACACTCTTTTTTGCAGAAGACCCGGGTTCGAATCCCAGCACCCACATGGCGGCTACCAACTGTCCATAACTCCAGTCCCATGGGATCTGACAGCCTCTTCTGATCTCTGCAGGCATTGCATGACACGGGTGCACTTACTTTCATGCAGGCACTACACGCACACACATAAAATAAAAATAATAAATAAAATTAAATTAAAAAGTTAAAAAACAAAACAAAACTCCTAGAGTCAGATTTGGTGCTGTGTGATTTTAATTCCGCTACTGGAGTGCTGAGGCAAGAGGATCATGAGTTCAAGGCCAGCTACATATCTCGAATAAATTGCACACACACACACACACACACACACACACACACACGAGCAAATAAAAAGGAAAGGGGACTGGAGAGATGGCTCAGCAGTTAAGAGCACTGGCTGCTCTTACAGAGGACACAGGTTCAATTCCCAGCTCCTACATGGTGGCTAACAACTGTCTGTAACTCCGGTTCCAGAGGATCCAACACTCTCTTCTGGCCTCTGAGGGCATTGCATGACACAGGTGCACTTACATACATGCAGGCAATACACTTATACACATAAAATGAAAATAATAAAATATTTTTTAAAAAGCAAATGGAAGGGAAGGAGGAAGGAAGGAAAAAGGACAGTGAATTGCCTCAGTGTGTGAAGGTACCTACTGCCAAACCTGATGATCTGAATTTGAACTCCGGGACCCTCGTGGTAGAAAGAGAAAATTGACTCAGGCAAGTTGTCCTCTGACCTCCACAGATCTTCTGTGGCACACATGCATCCATATACAAAAAAAATAAAATGTAATTTAAAAATTATAAAAAAAGAAGCCAGGTGTGGTGGCGCATGCCTTTTATCCCAGCACTCAGGAGGCAGAGGCAGGCGGATCTCTGTGAGTTCAAGGCCAGCCTGGTCTACATAGTAAGTTCCAGGACAGCTGGGGCTACAGGGAGACTCTGTCTCAAAAAGACAAAAAAAAAAAAAAAAAAAAAAAAAAAAAAATTAGAAAAAGAAAAAGCCTGATATACAGGTATACATGTATCAAAGCATCACATTGTGCCCCATAAGTGCATACAATTATTCTGTCAATTTAAAAGATAATTTACAGGGCTGGAGAGATGGCTTGGCAGTTAAGAGCACTGGCAGCTCTTGCAGAGGACAGGGGTTTGGTCTCAAAAAGACCAAAAAAAACAACAAAAAAAAACTTATAAACAAGGTATAGTGGCACAGGCCTATCATAATCCTAGCACTTGTAAGGTAGACAGGAGGATCAAAATTTCAAGGTCGGGGCTGCAGAGATGGCTCAGCAGTTAAAAGCACTGGCTGCTCTTGCAGAACACCCATGTTTGAATCCCAGCACCCATATGGCAGCTAACAACCATCAATAACTCCAGTTATCTGTAATTCCGGGGGAATCCAATGCCCTCTTCTAACCTCTGTAGGCTTTGCACTTACATATATGCAGGTGATATACTCATACACATAATAAGTAAAAAAAAAAGTTCAAGGTCATCCTCAGCTATATGGTGAGTTCAAGGCAAGCCTGGGTTACCCAAGACCCTTTCTCAAAATAATAATGATAATTTAAAAAGAAAGAGGTAGCATGGTTCACTAGGTAAAAGTGCTTGCCATATAGACTTGACCACCTGAGTTTAATCCCTGGATCCCAGTATCGAAGAAAGCTGAATCCTGAAAGTTGTCTTCTAACCTCCACACATGTATTATGACACACATGCAACTCCACACACACAATAATAACAACAATAACAAATTATTTGTAAAAGGCTGTGTTCTGCACAGGCTAATGAGTTAAGTTGAAGGAATAACTTCCCAACTATTTCCGGTGGAATATCCCAAATGTGGGTAGTAGGGCATCCTGGGAAGCCTGGGTGGACCTGACCTGTGGGCAAGGAAGAAGCATGGGAGGAGGGTGGACAGAGCATGACCTCCGTGTAAGGATTCTATACAATTCTAGGGTCAGACTTCCTGCCATCCATCTGCTGGTTCTTGGGATCACTCAACCGCACGGATGCTTTCTAAGTCTGTGTCCATGAGTGGCATCAATTTCCTTTTGGACTGTTCGGATCCAAATGGTAAGTGAAAGTGGGAGCAGAGTAATTGTAGCCCCTTCCCACATCCATGTCACCATGGATGTCACCATGTCACCATGTCCCCAGAGCCTGCTGTTGAGAGTCCAGATGACCTGTATTATCTCTAGCCACATACTCTTGGAGCTCCCAAATGCTTTTACCTCAAGTGCAATATTTAAAAAATATGTTTTTGAATCACATATATATACATACATATATATATATATATATTTTGTCTTTTTGAGACAAGGTCTCCCTGTAGCCTCACCTAGCCTGGAACTCACCATGAAGACCAGGCTGGCCTTGAACTCACAGAGATCCACCTGCCTGTGCCTCCTGAGTGCTGGGACTAAAGGTGTGCGCCATCACACCGAGTTGTATTTTACATGTATAAGTGTTTTGCCTGCATGTATGTAAGTGCACCATGGGCATACAATGCCCACGGAGATTATTAGAGGGAGTTGGATCTCCTTGAACTGGAGTTACAATGATTTTTAGCCACCATGTGGGTACTGGGAACAGAACCTGGATCCCCTGGAAAAACAGCCAGTGCTCATAACTGCTGAGCCATTTCTCCTGTCCCAGGACTCTTTTTTTAAAGTGAGCTTTAAAAAAAAATTATGTGTATGCCCATTTGCCTGGGTGTATGTATGTGTACCACATGCACACCTGGTACCCATGGAACCAGAAGAAAGCGTCAGATCTCTTGGAACTGGAGTTACAGACAGTTGTGAGTTGCCATATGGGTCAGAGCTGAACATGGGTTCTCTGCTAGAGCAGCATGTGCTTTTAACTGCTAAGCAATCTCTCCAGCCCTTCAAGGGAGAAATCTTAAATCCAGGACATTGGCATTCTGAGATTGTCCTGCATAGGACAGAGTAAGACTTTCTAGCCTCTCCTGTCACCAGAGATGGAGGACAGTTACCTGCAATGCATCTTTGTCCTCAAGATGGAGTACTGGGGAGAGGGGGCTGGTAAGATGGCTCGGCAGATAAAGGGGCTCGACTCCAAGCCTGAAGACTTCAGTTCCATCCCACAATCCCTGGGACCCACATGGTGGAAGGAAAGAATCTACTCCAAAAGTTGTCCTCTGACCTCCACATGTGCCCCTCCCCCTACATACACACAAATAAATAAACATTAAAAAATTTTAGCTGGGCATGGTGGCGCACACCTTTAATCCCAGCACTCGGGAAGCAGAGGCAGGCGGATCTCTGTGAGTTCCATGCCAGCCTGGTCTCCATGGTGAATCCAGGACAGCTGGGGCTACAGGGAGATCCTGTCTCAAAAAGACCAAAAAAAAAGAAAAAAAATCAAAAGGTGGAGTATGGAGAGCTCAGCACAAAACCTCGGCCCTCTCCATTCTTCAAAGCAGGACTGAACCATAAGATCCTCTGCCCTGTGCTTCATAGAAGCTTGTTTCCAAGTTCTTCAGCTGTGCTGGGCTCAGACCCCGCCCTCCAGCCCCTCCTCCCCTGTGGCAGCCCTCAGGTGTCACAAGGCACCCGCAGCCTGGGAACCTGATCCAGGTGGAGGAGGTGAGGGTGGGGGAGGTAGCCTTGGGCGCCTTTGTCTGGCTTTAACTAGACATCTCTTTTCCTTGTGTGTTGGCAGGTAACTCTTCCCAGTCCTCTACCACTGACCTCAGCAAACAGTGAGTATGGAGGATTCAGAGCCCTTCAAAGCCCTCAAAGCAGGCGTGATGGGTGCGGGCCATGGATTTTGTAGCCTTGAGAGTCTCTTGATTTCTTGAAACACTTCTGATGAAAGGCCTTCAAATATCCTCCTTGAGCTGCATAGAATCTATCTTTTCTCTGTTTGTGCAATAGCCCAGAGAAAGGAAAACAAAACAAAACAAAACAAAAGAAAAAATCGGGTGAAGAAAAGGAGTAGCCTGACCACAGCAGGTCAGCTGAATCAAGAGTAAGTTCCTTGCTGTTGTCAGAGACAGAAGGGTGAACAGGCAAGTCTGTTGGGTGGACAGTCTTAGGAAGAGACAGTGACCAAGAACCAGATAACTGACTGTGGTGTTCTCTGTAAAGGGGCAGGGCCCGAAGTGGGGTACAGAAATGGGGGGGTGCTGAACATTTCAGTAATTATTATGCAAATACGAGTGTAAAATCAGCACCTGTTTATTTGGCTACTGTGGCTGAAGCCTGATTAAGAAATCGGGGCAGCCCTCTCAGTGTGGCTGAGCACAACACGGGCCCTTTAAGATATCAGGCTCTGATTTGTGGTCCTGAAATTCTCTAGCTGACACATCCTTCTGGCTCCAGTTGGGATTAGCTCATGGGATGGGCTGATGAAATCCCAGGAAATTTGTTTCTTATTGGCTTTAGGCCCAGAGGCCTTTTCCAAACAGGAGAGGGTCTACATAGGGCTCTTGTTCTGAGAGGGGAAAATGCCCCCCTGGAGGGCCCTTTCCTCCACCACTTCCGCCGGGGAGCAGCTTGAGAGGGACTGAGCCCTCCCATCCGGAGTTGGATTAGGTAGGAAGGGGAAAACTGCCTGTGTCTGGGAGGAGTCTGGAGCTTCCTCATAAATAGAGGGGCCTGGAAAACTCAGACATCCAAATCCAGAAGTGTAAAGTGGTGGGAGTTGTTTTCAGGCTCTTACCTCCATGGCATGGTCACCCTCCATCCCTCTGGTGCTGTCTTCTTTCCCAGCTCCATCTACTCACCTCTTCCTTTTCTCTTTGCAGCAGAAGTCAGCTGGAAGGGGACTCAGGTACCTGGGCAGGATCCTCCCTGCGACGGACTCTCAGCTTCCTCTTGGGCATGACCGGCAAGGCCAAGGTAGGAATCAGTCAGGGAAACAGGAGGTGTTGCCCTGCTGCCCTTCCTACTTCTTGTCCTCCCCATTCCAGCAGGCCACCCTTTCCTATTTCTCCCAGTAAGACTCTGGGCAAGGGCTCTAATTTTAAAACAACACATGCTGTGCCTCCAAAGCACTGTGTTGTATCCCAGCAAATTACCTTTTCTCTGCTTTCTCCTATGCCTCCAGCTTAGTAGACAGCTGTCAACAGCTGGAAGAGGAAAAGGGCCAGGAGCCACAAAATCTGATGAATGGCCTAGGGCTCCTTCACTTTAGGCCTCCCATAGCTAAGAGGTGGGCAGCAGAAATCTTGCCCATTGGATATGTGATAATTATAGCAATACCTTTCACTTATTCATAGAGTATTAGAATTTGCAAAGTGCTTTTACACTTATAATTTTAAGGGTGGATACAGCAGCTGGAAGAGTTGAACTAAGACCACAGGCAGAGTGGAAGCTAGGAAGGTATGTGATTATGTAGTACCTGTGTGGTCATGAGTATTCCCATGCTGGGAAGTGAAGGTGTCCTACTCTTTTCCTTGTCACTACCCCTTGGCCCTAGTGAAGCAGGGTGACTTGGCTGTGGCCTGAATCTTCCAGTCTTTTTTCTTTTCAAATTAAGCTTTTTGTTGTTGTTGCTTTGAGAGCAGATTTCACTCTCCAGCTCAGGCTCCCTTGGAATTCGCTATGCAGTCCAGGGTGGTCTCATATTTGGAGCACTCTTCCTATTTCAGCCTCACAGGTGCTGGTAGTATAGGCAGGAGCCACCACACCTAGATTTATCTATCTATCTATCTATCTATCTATCTATCTATCTATCTATCTATCTATCTATCAATCATCTATCTATCTATTTATTCAAGAGTTTCATATAGCTCAGGTTGGCCTTAAACTTATTATGGTTGAGGATGACCTCGAACTCCTGATCCTCTGTCTCTTACTTCCCAAGTGCTAGGGATTCTGGGCATGTACCACACATGCCCCTGAGTCAGGCTCTTACTATGTAGCTCCAACTGTCCTCTATCATCCTGCCTCAGCCTTTCAAGTGCTGGGATTATAGGCTCTACTTTATTGTCTGGCACATAAGCACCCTCCTTTTCCTCATTCATTCCTTCCTTCCTTCAAGTATGCATGTGCTTTCCTGGGGTAGACTCTGCGCACTGAGAAAAACCCCGGAGGAGACACCATCCTATTTAGATACAGGTTCTCCTCTGATGGCTGATGTCCCAGACATGGGTTCTCCTCTGATGGTTAATGTCCCAGCCACAAGAGCAAGGCCAGGCCTCTCCTGGGAGCCAAACTCTGAGGCAGGATTCCCTCCCTATAGGTAGACAGAAAAAACAGAGATGTGAGCAGGTCAATTGCTAGCCCTTTCCTCCCACAAGGAGCTGGGGCTGATGGAGACACGCTATGGCATATCTCAATCTTAAAAACACTGGACAAGGGGGAGGCAGGCAGGGTCAGGAACCAAATTGCTAGAGAACAAAGCAAGCAGGGAACCCTTGGGGTCCATATCCCCCAAGGCCACAGACTCTTGACAGGCTGTCAGGCTGCATTTGCCTACCCTTGGCCTAGCTGGAGAGGAGACTGAGTAACCTGAAGAAGGGGAACCTGGGTAGAGGCTCTGGAGCTCAGGCAGGGAACAGGAAAGAGCCAGAGTAGGTCAGGATGTTGTTCCACTTGTTGGCCTATCCTTACCAGGGTCTCTGCCTGCCTTCCTGTGTTTTTCTGTCACACACCCCCGCACCCCATCCACCTTCCTTCCATCCTCATGAATGTGTTTGCCTGTATCATGTGATCCTTTCCTCCCTGTTCCCAGCTTGGGTACCAGTGCTGCGCAGAGCAGTCAGGGAACAAGAGGAGGAAGAGGCCTGCTTCTCCCTACTTGACTGGCATCCTACAAGTGGCCAAAGCTTTCCCAGAGCTCATCCTGTAATTCTTAGAATGACTCTGGCAGAGATAAGTACTTTAATCACCATTTCACAGACAAGATAACCTAGAGACTGGGTTACTTGCCCAAGATCCCACAGCTTGCTTGAAGTATAGTCTTCCTGTTAAGTGGCCTCTGCCTCTCAGTAAACCCAACACCCCAGCCTTCCCCACCAACCCCTATTGGGTAGCCACTGGGGTCAAATGTGCCTTAGTCATCCCCAAGTCATGTCCAAGGCCCAAAGTAATCAGAAGAAAGATAGACTCATAGACTATGTACATGGGCTCTAGTTATCAATGGGAATGATATATTTTTTTCAAGGCAAATGGCTAAAGAAAGTAATGGCTACTTTTAGATTCCAGCAGAGATTTTTGTTGTTGTTGTTGTTTAAAATCTAAAAACAATCTTCCGAAAATCTGGATGATGTTGCTATCTAGGAGAATGGGGAGAGGGGAGCTGGAAAGAAGGGTTTTGGGAAATGGAAGGGCATCGTAAAGAAAGGAAAACGTTCGTTGTTCCAGAACATACAAAAAAAATGAAACCAAGCCAAGCTGAAGGCATAGCTCACTGAATGCAGGTGGTTTTAAAGGCCTAGTTTTCAGAGGGCACAGAATTAAGAGTGGGAAAAGCAGGTAGGACAGGAAGAAGGTTAAAGGTTGGTGGGAAGATAGCAAAGGGCTGAAGGGTCAGATTGTCCTCCACATGGATTTCATGTACTGATCAGTCCCTCAAGGTCTGGGGTTCAAATTCTACATTTATTGGTTACCCAGGTAGAGTTCTGTTTACAACGCCCTGTGGTGCAGGTGTGGGAGAAAGCTGAGGTCCCAGCACAGCAGAGGTCTTCGGGCCTTTTTAAAGCCAGGCAGCCAGGATTCTGGCTTGTAGCTAGTTGTTTTAAGAATGTGCATTTCTCAGCTTTGGCTGGCTGTTGAAGGGAGATTAAGGCTGGAGTTTTGGAACCAGGAGTCTCAGGGCTGCTGATATAGGGGGCTCCTGGGGTGTTCCCTTAGGGGAACCAGCCTTGGCCTGGGAAAGTCCTTTCTGCTTCATCCAGCCTAAACTGGACACGTTTATTCCTCTTTTTTTTTGCCTTTGCTGTATAAAGACCCTAAGAGGAGACTGGGTGCATGGGTGCAGACAGTGAGGAGTTGCTAGGCAGGGGGTAAACCAGAGGAGCTGCAAGGGTGGTTTGGGGGTGAGGAGCCCAACCAGCTCAGTCAGTGGTGAGGCAGTGGAGCTCAAAATAGAGACAGAGGCTAAAATTGGCACCACAAGAGTGCTGGGATGGGCTGGAAACTTTCAGCCTGGTCCTGCTGTCCAGCAGGCCGGAAGTTAGTGCCCCCCCCTTGCGGGGGGTTGGAACTCATCCCCTCCTCCTTCCCACACACCTATTGGGGGATTTGGCAGGATTCTGAAAGCTCTGTCCTAGGGTTCTCTGGTTTGTCAAGCAATGGGAGACCCTGAAAGTGGAAATGGAGTATAGCTAGACTGGGGAAGGCGTTTTCCCAGTAGTAGGAAACTCCACAGCTCAGGTCCAGAAAGAGGAAAGAGTACCTCACATTCCCCAGCAAGCTCAAATGCTTCCTGACCACACTGGTTTTTTTAGTCTTCTGATTTCAGTTTAATTTGCAACAGAGAGAATTAGCATCAAGACACTAGGGAGGAGGTCCCTCAGTTAGCCTCAGGAAAGGGGGGAAATTCTCACGTTCACCCAAAGAAGTTGGCAAAGGTGGACCTGAGGACAGTCACTGCATGGTCAGTAAGGCTCAGAAGTGTGGAAGCTTGTGGGAGAACCTTGACTGTGGGGAGTGAAATTTACTAAAGATGCAAATTTTAGTTCCCCTATGATTTTTTTGTTCTCCTCCCACTTGCCACGCCAGCCATCAGCCCCCATTAGTAAACGAGGTCTGTCTATCCAGGCCTGTTTGATGGG
This sequence comes from Nannospalax galili, assembly GCF_000622305.1. NCBI lineage: Eukaryota > Metazoa > Chordata > Mammalia > Rodentia > Spalacidae > Nannospalax > Nannospalax galili. The sequence goes on from NW_008330926.1 coordinate 2,686,789, forward strand.
TCCTTAATAAGGCCGGTTTCGGGGTCCTCCGAGTTCAGAGGACGGGATGGTGAATCCTCCAGCCTGCGGGTGAAGTTACACGGCGGGAGGCGGAGGCGGCAGGGGCAGAGAAGACCCTGGGTGCATTTCAGGAAAAGCAGAGCAAGAGGCCAGTCGCGGGTCCAGAGCGTGCCCCTAGGCTCCAGGCTAACGGCACATGGGCCCGCAGAGCCCTGTCCTTCACCTACTCCAACCCCAGAGCCCCGTCCGGTGCGCGGGTACCCGCCCTCCCTCCGCTCCGCCTCCCCCCTTCCTGAGCCCGGGCGGGGGAGGAGACTAGGGTTTGAGGAACTAACCGCTGGGTGTTGGGCGAGGGGAGTCCGACTTCCTGTCCCCGAGACCAACGCGTGCGGGCCGGACCCCCCCCCCCGCCCCAAGTAGCTGGACGCCTGGGTCCGCCGCGTCCTCCCGCTGGATTATGTCTCGGATCGAATCCCTCACGCGCGCGCGGATCGACAGGAGCAAAGAGCTGGCGATCAAGGTGGGCTGGCCCCGAGTGCCCGCGTCCTCAGGCCCCCTTCGCTGCGCCTGCTTTCGGGCGCGAGTCTGCCTGTCGGTGGGCCGGGGTGGGTGGGGCCGCGAGCGTGTGGGGAGGGGGCCGGGAGTGCGTGGGGAGGGGGCCGCGCCTGGACCCGCGCCTGCAGCTCCGGTGCTGGTCTTTGCTGGATCTCGGGAGAGCCGACCTAGGGTTTTGTCGCCTGGGATTCAGCGGGACCGAGTGTTTTGGGCCGCTTGGAAGAAAGTTGCTCCGGTAAGGGACCGAGCGGGAAGAGGAGGCGTTGGATGGGGTCCTGGTGGAGACACTCCGGGCACCTTTCTGCGCCCGGGTACCGCGGGGTTGCTCGCGGCGGTGCTCCCTCCCCCGAGTCTCTGGCTCGGTCGTTCCCCCTTTGTCCCCGCCATTGGGCGGAGGGGCGGGAGGGGGTGGTTTCGCAGCTTCCTTTCCCCCCAACCTCCCGCCCCTCCAAGACAAAAGTCAGCTCCTCCTCTCATCGCTAATGGACTTTCCAGCTGTGATTCAGTTCTCGCCTGGGGTGGGCGGGCGTCGGGGTCTGCGAAGGCTTTCTTCCCCCGCCTGGCTGGGCCATCTCTCAGGTGAAGTGAGCCGCCTTTGTGTGGCTGGGATGCGGTCCTCCATCCTCAGCGTTGCTTTGCCTGGAACCCAGAGTGGTTCCCATCAGCTTCCAGGCACCTGGTTCTCCAAGCCCCAGAACTTCGGCTGATCCACTCTCCTGACCCTTCAGCCCTTGTTCGTTCATGGACTCGGTGTTGGGCGCCCTTCGCCTGTCACCTGAAGTCTGGGTGTGTAATTCTTTGCACACCGCATCACGACCTTTTGACCACTCTTCCAAGTGTTTGTACTGGGGCCTGCTCCCAAATGCCAGGACTTCCCACACCTCAGCCCCTCCAGGAAGTGATGAAGCCGAGGACTTGTAGATGAATAAGTGAAGCTGGGAGGGACGTGGTGTGTGCGGACAGCACGTCCCGAATCCCCTGGGCGCCCACTCTGTAAGGCTCAGAAATGAGAGGCTTGAACAGCTTTAATCTTAATCTGCGGCCCCACCGGGAGCCCAGTGACCCTTGGCAGGCAGCCTAGCAGATCTTTAAGCTAGGGAATGGTTCCCTTCCTAGCTGCTGTGGGGATGGAACCCCTCTCTCTTCCTCCTGGTTCCAGGCCAGTTTAGTGCTAAATTGGGTGAGGGTCGGTCAGGTGAAAGGACTGTTAAGGAAGGAAGCTTAATTTAAAATTTAAGGCTTTTCTTTAGGGGTTGGGATTGGTGTCTACTAACCGGAAGGAAAGCAAGCGGGCTCTGGGTAGCTTCAGGGTGAGATGACTGAAGTGTGGTGGAACAGCGGGGTGGCAGACAGGCTCTTAACAACCCGATACAGGCCAGGCCCCAAGCTCCCAAAGTCTGTTTATTTTTCAACCGTTTGAGCTGAGACCCTGGAATAGAGCCAAGGGGGGGGGGGGGGCCTTTGAAAGCACGGAAATTTGGCTCCACCCTAAAAAGGAAAGCCGTGGGGGATATGGGGGGGGGCGGACCTGGGGAGGTATAAGAAGAGGTTCTCTGGGTTCTTCACCAGTGGGGAGCTGGAAATCCAGATACCCGGGATCCCCAGCAATGTTTTTCTTTTTTCCATTAATGCGGGAGTGAATGCCCAGATGCCTGACTCTTCTACCTTGTGGCTGGCTGTTGAGGGGGGATTGTAGAATCGACTGGGGTGGAGAGAGGAAAGAGTAAGTGGCTCTGAGAGGGCAAGGAGACCACAGGAGGATTGTCAGTTTGGGCTGGTCGGAAGGGAAGGTCCACCTCCGGAAAGCTGTGGTTACCCAAGAAGGGGGCGTTGGTTCTTAGCCAACAAACCCTGGATCCCCTCTTCCCCCTCCTCCAAGCACACCAGCTGTCTCCTTTCTTTTTATACTGTGGTGAGAAGTAGAGGGGCTGCTGGAAATGAGATTATTTGAGGAACATGGTCTTCCCTGCTACCTATGTGGGGGATGGGTCAGTTCAGCAGCCCTGCCCCCATTTCTTGCCTTACTGGAGGACCTACTCACTGAAAAAAGAATTTCAGTGTAACCTGCCCCTTTCTCCTTCCTGTCATGGCATTTCTCTGCTATCCCCCAAGCTTCCTTTTTCTCTTTACTCTGTTTCTGTTCTTCCAGGCTGTCTTCAGTTCTCCACCCCCTCGGTTCTTTCTGCCCTACTTCCTACCTCTTCAAGCCTCAATGCTCCCCTTTCCATCTTCAGACCCCTATTCTTCCCTCCCTACTTTCCTGAACCCTAATGTTCATAGCCAACAGAACAAAGCAGGACCAGAGATTATGAAATCCAGAGATGGCTCTAGAGGCTGGCGCACTGCTGGATTTCTAGGTCCCTGATGGGGAGCAGCGAGAGGGAACGGCCTTTGTTCCGAGGACCAGAGTGGTGGCTGGCTTTGTGTGGCTGGGCCAGGAGGGCAGCCAGGTGCAAGAGAAGCAAGAGCACTGCCAGTCTGGGAGAAATGAGTTGGAAGTCCTCTAGGAGGCTGAAGCTTTTAGGGTCATCCAAAAAGATTCTAGGATCATGGAGGTCAGGGAATGCACTGAGGGGAAAGAAAGAAGCAAAGATGGGGAAAGAGTCAAAGACTTAGAGAAGTCACAGAGAGTCAAGGCAGGAGGGTTGAACGTGCCTAAGGAAAAACCAGAGCGGCACCAGAGGAGGTAAAGAAGGGTCAGATCCCACTGGTTCTGGAACCATGACCTTTGAATCGGGGGGACGGGTCTGATTTTTCTGTATGTGCATGTGTTACCTGTGTTTGAGTATGTGTGGCTGTCCCTAACTGCTCTTGGTTGTCTTTGAAACAGTGGTTACCAGAGCAGTGGCCTCATTCTCTCTGAATATGAGGAACTAGTTCCATTTTAGCTTCAGTCTCCGGTTTGAAGTGTGTAGGATGTAGGAGCCGGGTCGATTGGTCAGGGTTTCTGGAGCTGCTAGAGAAATGGCTGAGTGGAGCTGACTGGATGGACCCTTCTGGGTTTGTTTGTGTCTCCTTGGGGGAGGTGGGGGTGGGGCTGCAAGGCAGCATCTGCCCCCTCCCAACTCAGCTGGCCTGCCCTGTGCCAGGAGGGCAGGGTGTCCTGGCACTGCTATTGTTCGCTTGTACAAATGCCTGTCTGTTTGCATCGCCTGCTCTCTTCCCTTCTCTCTCCTGGTCTGACAGGTGTGGCTGGGTGGGGAGCAGCTGGGGTCCAGGGTGCCTGGGTCTCAGGGTCTCTACCCTGATTTTATTCCCTAGGCTTTAGTGCCCCTTTTCCATATCACCAGTTTGCTGCCCACCCCCATTGCCCAGTATTTTACCATTATTCATTAAGCAAGAATTTCCTAAGTGTCTTTGTGTGTTCAGAGCTGTCTTTCTCTGTTGTTTCTGGCTTTGGCCTCAGTGTTTCCATTTGGCTACCTTCTCTCAGTCTGCAGTCCATTGCCTGGACACTCCTAAAGGAGCAGGGCCTGCCAGAGACCATCCCAAGTCCTTCCTGATCTCATGGTTAGGAACCTTCTTTTTCTTTATTTCCCAGTCTCATATCTCTGCCTTGTAGGGTTGAAACCAAGTCCTCTAGTACCACAACACTGAGCAGCATCCCTTCCCCATCACAACCAGTGAGTAACAGGTGACTAGTCCTAATGGACCCATCTAAGGGCCCTCTGGTTTCACACAGAATTTTGAGGAGGAGGCTGCTGCCAGTTGCCAGCCATCTGAAGTGATTGTGAATACCATGTGACTCCAAAGACTGGTGTGGACTTCGGTGGTAGAGAGGCAAGGGCAGTGAACACAGAGGGCATCAAGAGTTGACACCCTGGGAGAGAAACTAACTCACTTGGGTAGTTCTGCCAGGCCTTGCAGCCCCTGCGATGGGCAGTAAAAGGAATTCCCAGACTAGGACTGCTACTGGTACTGGAATTACAGGAGTGGTTCACCACCCAGAGCTCCATTCACGTTTTTATTTACTTAAGCCAACAAGCATTAGCTTGATAATGGCAGTGAGCAGGTCAGACTTCCTGGGAGGTCTGTGAAGGAAAGACAGGAAGACACCCAGTGCTGGACAGCAGAGGACTGGGCCCAGCGGGAAGAGCCCTGGGTGGGTGTTTGGACTAGGGAATGATGGGCCTTTTTTCCCCCTGTGGTAGTGGGATTGAGCACGATGCTTCATGCTGTAGACACTTGAACTCTGAGCAGCATCCCCTGCCCTTATAAAAATTTTATTTTGAGGGGCTGGGTAGATGGCTCAGCAGTTAAGAGCACTGACTGGTCTTGCCAAGGACCTGGTGTTTGATTCCCAGCACCCACATGGCAGCTAACAACTGACTGTAGCTCCAGTTCCAGGGGGATCTGAAGGTCTCTTCTGACCGCTTCAGGCATTGCATGACACAGGTGCACTTACATACATGCAGACAATACAGTCATAAAACGAAAATGAATAAATAAAATACTTTTTGTTTGTTTTGTGTTTTGTTTTGTTTTTGGTCTTTTTGAGACAGGGTCTCCCTGTAGCCCCAGCTGGCCTGGAACTTTCTATGTAGACCAGGCTGGCCTGGAGCTCAAAGAGATCCACCTGCCTCTGCCTCTGAAGTGTGTGTGCCACCACACTTCGCAAATAAAATGAAATATTTTTTAAAAAATTTATTTTGAGACAGAATCTTGCTAAGTTTCCCGGGCTAGCTTTGAGCTTTTATCTTCTGCCTCGGCTTCTAAGTAGCTGGGCTTCCAGGTGTGTACTTCACCCCTGGATGTAATAGGCCCTTTCCTGGTGGACACATTGGGGCAAGGAGATGAAGGGCTGTTTTGCTTGGTGGTGTATAAATGGAAGAGAGTGAACCAAAGGGTGAACTAAAGCAACCCATTTATTCCATCTCTGGAGGAAGCACCCCTGGTAAACAGGTCCTGTGTCATTCCATCCTCCACAGCTTGAGCTCTGGGGCGGGTTTAGTCCAGCCACCTCTGGGACAATAGTGCTAGGCAGTGCCAGGGCTGCCAGCTACTGGGCAGTGCCCTTGCTGGGATGTGCTGCTGCTGCTGTGGCTGCTGCCCGCTGCTGGCCCACCTAGAGCGGGGGCCACTACAAGAGAGGGTGAGTGTTGGGAGGTGGGAGGCATTGCCCAGAGTACCTGGGTGTGTATGGGCAGTGGTGCCAAGGAGGGGAAGGGCTGCTAGAGCCCTTCTCTGGCCCCAGTTCTTTCTCCTGTTGCCACTCTCAGCAGAACTGTCCAGGCAGGTGATTACAGAGGGCCACGTGGAAAGGGGATCCTATCGCAGCACTAGTGCATAATCTATAAGCACCCCTGGAGTGACCCTGGCCAGGCATGTTCTTTATTTTGGAGACAGGATCTTGCTATGTAGCCCTGGCTATCCTAGAACTCACTCTGTAGACCATGCCCACGCTGACCTAAAACTCATAGAGATCTGCCTGCCTCTGCCTCAGCGTCTAAAGGCATGCAGCATCAAGCCTGGCCATGTTGTACTGCTATTTTTGTGTTTCTTTGCTTGCTTTTTAAAATTCAGTTGTCATAACACTCATACTTTTGATTTGTGTCCTGGAGAAGGCTAGGAGGGCAGTGAGGTGGACAGAGAGTCTGTGTGGCAATGGGAAGAGATAATTGAACTTTAAAGTCTCATGAAAATTTGAGGTGACTTTGATCTAAAAACATTAAGTCCGTTATAGAGCTATACTTTGGCACAAGGTAGCTAGAGATTAAACAAATGGGAGATTTTTCTAGTGATTCAGGTAGGTAGGTACCACTAGAGAGAGAGGGGCGGCTGTAGTGCTTGAGACTAGAGTCTGAAGGAGGGTACCTGACTAGAGTCTGAGAGGGGTACCTGCCAGGGGAGGAGGAAGAGTCACTTCTGGGGACCAGAGGGAGGGAGGCCTCATGTGGTAGAAGCAAAGGCTGAGAAAAGGAAGGCAGAGGTGGAGGTGCAGAGGAGGGAGCCCCTGAGCCCAAGAAGGGAGGGCCCAGAGAGAAGGCTGAGAGATGAGTGGCGAGGGGAGGGAGAGAAGAGAAGAGAAGCGTGGGCTAGGTGGTGCGTGCCTGTAGTCGGAGTACACAAAGGCCTGAGAATTCAAGGCCACCCAGGGCTGCTTAGTGAGACTCAAGTTGAGGATGGAGAATCATAATTCAGTGGGGAACCCTGGGCTAGGGAGCCCTGTCCTGGCTGCTGCACTAACCACACTACTGGCAGTCAGGGTAGGGAGGGGAAGACCTGATGCTTAGGCACTGGCAAGAAAAGGGAAGTGTGAAAGCAGTGAGTCAGCAGTGCAGGGGTCAGAGAGCAACACACACAGTGCCCTAGAGGTCTCGGGGAGTCCTGGCGACCAAGATCCTTCTCTCTTGGCATTTCTTAGTTGTGGTGGCCTGAAGATGAGCAGAGCCCAGAGGTCTGGAAGTCATTTCTGTGTCTTTCCATCTTGCCCCCTCCCAGCCTCCATCATTCATCTCCCCCCCCCACTTTTTCTTTTTGGAAAACAATGTTAGCATTTAATGAACCTCCCTGTGTGGCTTCAAGCCACTAGGACACAGGCACCCCCAAAAACCTTAATCATCTCAGCTCTTCTGCTGAAGAACTTAGCCTTCACGATGGTGGGCTGCTTAGGGAACTTTACCTTCCCCAGAACTTTTTTTTTTTTTTTGGTCTTTTTGAGTCTCCCTGCAGCCCCAGCTGGCTCAGAATGCACTATATAGACCAGGCTGGCTTTGAACTCACAGAGATCTGTCTGCCTCTGCCTCCCAAGTGCTGGGATTAAAAGCTTGTGACACCGTGCCTGACTTCCCCAGATCTTGGTAATAGCCTGATCGCACCACATCAATGATGGGGGCAACTCCAGTCTCGTTTTTGGCAGCATTTGCCTGTGTCTGTTCACTGACCCGTGTCCAGAATTTATCAAGGCTGACAGTTAGGCAGAAGCTCTGGTTTCTCTTTAAGTGGTAATGCCTTATACTAAGTTTCCCAAAGTATCCTGGATATTTGTTGAAATTGATCCAGTGGTGATGCATGCCACCAACATTACCCTTGGCCTTCTGGGTGCTTCCTCTGTTTCCCCAGTGCGGCTGTGGCCGTGGCTCTGATGGCCCTGGAATTTCTGGGTCTCCCTCAGTCTGGATGGCATGGTGGTGGCCAAAAGGAAAGAGGAACTCACTGTGTAGCCCTTGCTGGCTTGGAATTCACTACGTTGACTAGGCTGGCCTTGAACTTACAGAGATCTGCCAGCCTCTGCCTCCCGAGTGCCACTATTCTCTGCCCTTTTTAAATTATTACATCTTATTATGTGTGTAGGTGCACACATGCCACAGTTCCCATGTGAAGGTCAGAGGATAACTTGTGGGTGTCAATTCTGTCTTTTTTTTTTTTTTTTTTTTTTGGTCTTTTTGAGACAGGGTCTCCCTGTACCCCAATTCTGTCTTTTAATCATGTGGGTCCTGGGGATTGAACTCAGGTCTTCAGGCTTAGTGGGCAGGTAGGTGCCTTTGCTTGCTGAGCTATGTTGCCTGCCCTGTTCTAACCTGGTTTTTGGTGGTGGTGTTTTGAGATAGGGACTCATATAGTCCAGGCTGGCCTCACTCTTACTATATAGTCAAGGATGATTTTGAAGTCCTGAGTATATTCTGTGTGTACATGTGTGTGTTTGTTTTAAAAGAGTTTTATTTTGGGGCTGGGCGTGGTGGTGCACGCCTGTAGTCCCAGCACTTGGGAGGCAGAAGCAGGTGGATCTCTGTGAGTTCAAGGCCAGCCTGGTCTACATAGTGAGTTCCAGGACAGCTGGGGCTACAGGGAGACCCTGTCTCAAAAAGACCAAAAAAGAAAAAGTTTATTTTTAAAATTATGTGTGTATGTGTGTGTGCAGATGCCTACAGAGACCAGAGGCATTGGGTCTCCTGGAGCTTGAGCTACGTTCAGTTAAACTGAGCCTCCTGATGTGGGTGCTGGGAACCAAACTTGGGTCTTCAAGAACAGTAAGCACTTTCAGCTGCTGAGCCATCTCTAGCCACCCCCCCCTACTTTTTTTTTTTTTTTTTTTTTTTTTTTTTTTTTTTTTTTTTTTTTAAAAAAAAAAAAAAAAAAAAAAAAAAGAGGAGTAGACCAGGGGCCTTGAACTCAAAGAGATCCTTCTGTCTCTGCCTCCTGAGTGCTGGGAATAAAGGTGTGCGCCACCATGCCTGGCTCCCCTCCCTTTTTTTTTTTGAGATAGGATCTCTGCAGCCTAGGCTGGTATCCAACTTGCAACAATGTTCCTCTCACAATATGGTATTGGGATTAACAGTCATAAATGGAACTTGAGAGATGGTTTGGTGGTTAAGAGCACTGACTGCCTACTCTTGGAAAGGACTTGGGTTTGGTTCCCCACACCCATATGGTGGCTAACAACCATCTGTAACTCAGGTTCCAGGGGACCTGATGCCTCTTCTTGTGTCTTCGGGTATTATACACACATGTATTTACATACATGCAGGCAAAACACTATATGCATAAAGAAAATCAGTCAAATTTAAGAAATTAAAAAAAAAAGCATGAGGTGCCACATCCTGCATTTTTCTTTTCACCTCCTCTGACTTCTTGGGACACGCAGGAGCTTGGGCAGAACAGAAGTCAAGGACTCAGAAGGCAGAAGCCTACAGAGGGTGAGAAGGGACACAACAGTGTGCCTCATTTCTGCAGACCACAGCTGGAAGGTAGATGTCAGAAGGGACTAACTAGATGGGAGGACTAGTTGGGTGAGGAGCAATCAAGGGAGTCTGGGAAGGGGAGTTTGAGAGGAATAAATGTTAGACTTCGGGGGAGATTTTCTGCTAGGTCAACCAAGCTGACTGGCTGATGTCCTTTAAAGGTCCTAGAGTGGAAACATTTGACCTGATATCAAAACCCGGCTCCAAACCAGACTTGGTGCTGTAGGCCTATAATCCCAGCACTTGAGAGAAGCAAGAAGATCATAAGTTCAAGGTTATCCTCGCCTACACGAGACCCTAACACACACAACACACCAAACAAACACAAACACAAACAAAAGTCATTGCTTTTCCCTATCTGAGGGTCTGGAGGACATTTTGCCTCAGAGAGGGATCCCTGGGGCCTTGACCAAGTGGAAGTGGAAGAGTTAGAGGTTTGGGGTCCTGACCTGGGTTGGGGGCGGCTGAAAAGGCATTCTGCCCCCTAGCCAATCTAATAAGGGGATCTCCTGCCTTCCCATCTCTGTTCCCCCATGACTGCTTTGGAGACAGCAGCTCCAACACCCGTTGTCATGGTTATGAGAGGAACTAACTCCCATAGATTGGAAAGCGCTGGTGAGCTGGCACCCTCTGCTTCGCTGGCCCTCCCCTCCTCTCTGCGCATCTTCCCTCCAGCATAGAGAAGAGTATACAGCAGCCTGGGGGCAAGCAGAGCTAAGGGCTGGGAGGTGGAGTGAGGACTCGGAGATCTAGAGCCAGGGAGATGAGTGGCAACAGGAGGCAGCCCAGTCGCCGGGGCCAGGTAGGTCAGGGGCCTGAGAAGCCGTGGAGACTGTCATCCTAGGGCTTGATCTTGCATGGACAGCCACTTCTGACACCCATGGCAAGCTCTACTTTAGGAATAGGTGTCTTTTTAAAGCCTCCACAGGCAGGCATTTCTCCCATGCTTATGTTTTCAGCCTGTCTGTCTGGACTCCAGGTACCTAGGCATCGTCTAGCGTCACTTTTGTATCTCACCCCTTCCACAGACCCGGGAAAAGGAGAAGATGAAGGAAGCCAAGGATGCTCGCTATACCAATGGCCACCTCTTTACCACCATCTCCGTTTCAGGCATGACCATGTGTTATGCCTGTAACAAGAGCATCACAGCCAAGGAAGCCCTCATCTGCCCAAGTAAGTTGTTTGGTACCTGAAGGTCACTCAGGCTTGGTTCCCATCAACCCTAGTCCTTCCATCTTTCCTTTCTACCCTGTATCCATAAGAGGGACTCTCTTTTCTGGCCCCAGATGGTCTCTAGTCCCATGGCCAGGTGCTTGGTTCCTCTTCCTCACACTAGTGGTGGCTATTGGAATGTAGCATCAGCAGGTCTCTTGGGTGTGGATTGAGGGGAGGCTAGGATTGCTCTCCTTGCAGCTGTTGTGTGCTGAGTATCTCCCTCGCTCCTTGAACAGCTGCTGAGAGTTAGGGAAACTGCCTGGAGAAGGAGCAGGAAATGTGTGTGTGAACATAGTGGGAGAGCTGTGGGATGGGGAAAGCTGCCAACTCAGCAGCTGCCTCTGCCCATCTTCCTGGGTAGCACTGAACATTTTGGACTTCAGAGTCCCCTTGCCCATTCCCTTCTGTTGCCTGTGGGTAGTAAAATCCTGAAATCTGTGCTGTTTCAAGGACAAAATCTGTAGGTCCTTCTCTTACAAGCCTCTCAGAAAAGAACACAGCAGAGATATGTGATGGGAAGGAGGGTTGAGAATGCCCGTTCTCGCCTCTGTCCAACCTTGATCCTTCTAAGGGACGCCCTGTACTGAAGAAACATAAGCAAGGGATTCCTGCCTCCTTAGTTAGGATGCCAGTGCAGAGGGTTCCAGCTCCTCCTTGACAACCCCCGCCCCCCCACAGTAGGGTAAGAGTATTGTGGTCTTCTGCTAACCAGCATAAATAACACTGACTCCAGCTTGGGAAAGGAACCCCAGAACGAGTCAGTGAGACCTGTCTCCCTACTTCCTCACTGCTTGATTTAGAGCCAGAAGGATAAGGAGGTAACCCCAATCTAGATCCCTCTAGAGACCTGACAGAATACTCAATCCGGAAGCTTGTTGCCTGGGGAACTGGGGAGGCGGGTAGCACTATTTTGAGAGCAGGTAGAAAGCGGAGGTTTGATCCAGAGACAAGGTGTTGGGGGTAGGAGAGGGGAGCTCCAGGGGGGTGAGCTCCACCATAGCCCTGCTTCTTTTGGGCCCCCTCTGCCCCACCCTGTGTGCCTTGTATTTGTGGAAGTGAGCATGGTGCTAGGTATTGTCTGCAAGACTTAGCAGTTTCCTGTGGTGCTTGGCAGGGGAGGAAAAGCTGTAGAGGGCTGAGGGCATGTCAGGAAGGGGGCAGCCATGGTCCTGTGCCTAGGCTGGCTATTCCTTTCTCCTCTCCTATTTCATGGTAAGGTGGGCGGGGGATAGGGGAGAAGCAGATGGAGTGTAGGAGCAGTAGATTTGCCTTACATGGGGAACAGGACTTCCTGGGCCTAGAAGAGAGAAGGCAGCCTGACTAGAGTTGATGTAGAAGGCTGCCAGGCTGGGCAGGGAAGGATAAGGGCATGAGCCTGGACAGAGGCCACTGCACATGTATGGGGGAGTATTGTTTTTGGATTTGGCACATCTAAGTTTAAATCCTAGTTCTCTACCTAGGTGACCTGGGCTGGTGAGTAATTGTCCAGGCCAGGTTCCTCATCTGTGAGCAGAGGGTTTTGGAGTGGAGTAGACAGGGAGCTTTCCTCAGAGCCCAGGGAGTGCTGTGGCTCTCTCAGCTGCCTCCCTGCCTGCCACCTTCTGGTCTGTAGGAGCCCATGGCCCATCTGCCAGTGTCACCTTCTTTGTGCTTCTCAGATTCTTTGGCAGTAGATAACCCTCCCTCTGGTCCCCCTTAGGCCAGCTTTGGTTCAGGATTGCCCAACCCTCTAGATTGTCCATACTGGACTCTCTCTCACTTCATTTTCTGCTTGAAGCAAGAGGGAGGCAGGAGGAGAGGGACTAAGATATGGGAAGCTGGAAAAATGTCTGAGGAATGTCTGACCAGGGGAGGTTGGGTGTCTATATATGGGTATGTCCCCTCCTGTGCCACCCAGTCCCCCCTTCATCCTCTCTACCCCACCCTCCCAGCCTGCAATGTGACTATCCACAACCGCTGTAAAGACACCCTGGCCAACTGTACCAAGGTCAAGCAGAAGGTGAGATGGCAGGGAGGGCAGAGGGCTGGGGGAGAGGGCAGTGAGTGCGGTACCCCTGTGCTTCTCTATCCATTCCCTACCTTGTGTTCCACAACCCCTCCTTGCCCTGGGGCAGCCCAGACCCTTCACCTCAGACCTCAGGCCTATTTTAGACATAGCCCTGCAACACTGGGTTTACCCATCCTTATGCCCTTAACTATAGTTTAGTTTTCTCCCAAGGGGGCAGCCGCCCAGCTCCTGTCTTCTCCTGGGGGGAGGGTGGTCCTTAGTGACAGCTGTTCTTGGTGTCTTTCTTTTGCCCTCTGTCTCACAGCAACAGAAAGCTGCTCTGCTGAAGAACAACACTGCCTTGCAGTCTGTTTCTCTTCGAAGTAAGAGTGAGTAGTGGGGAAGTCCCCATTAGCCACTGGTCCCCCAGGCTGCTAGCCCATGGGTTCTACTGCCCCCCTGAGGACATGCTCAGACACCGAACCCGCCTCTCAAGTGGAAGAGACTTGGGTGGGGGTTGGTTAAAGGGTTGTCCATCCTCTGGAACTTGGAGCCAGGACTGGAGAGTCCAAATGGGGAAGGGGGACTAGGGTGACTGGTAATCCAAGCCTGGCCACATCCTCTGTTATTATTATCAATTGTCTACACTTCACTTGGGGATTGTTTGTGGCAGCCATCAAGTGTCAGTTCAGAAGAAGTATGGTGCTCAGGCGACTAAGCTGGGTTCACCCCAGAGAGGTCTTCCCTCTCTGACCTTCAGTTTGCTCATAGGCTTGTTTGAGGGAGGAGAGCAAATAAAGATAATGCAGGATTGCACTGATGGAAGATGGCATCATCCTGATTCATTTTGTCATCTTTCTTTGACTTCAGAGAAGCTAATGCTGGGCTAGACACTTTGCCTTGGTTCCATTTGAGGAGCTGGGAAGCCACAGACCTGAGGAATTTAATTTTTTGCTGTCTGACCTCTTTCCCTACAGCAACCACCCGAGAGCGGCCAACCTCTGCTATTTACCCTTCCGATAGCTTCCGGCAGTCCCTCCTTGGTTCCCGCCGTGGCCGTTCTTCCTTGTCCTTGTCAAAGAGTGTTTCTACCACCAACATTGCTGGGTAAGCTGTGAAAACACAGGGTAACTAGCCCTAGGCCCCCAATCTTGGTTCCTTGCTTGGGAAGGGACCTCCTGCCCATGTAGAGGTAATACAGATGCCTCCCCTTTCTTCAGACATTTCAATGAGGAGTCTCCCCTGGGCCTGCGCCGGATCCTGTCCCAATCCACAGACTCTCTCAATATGCGGAACCGAACCCTGTCTGTGGAATCCCTTATTGATGAAGGTAAGCAGACCTACCCTGTGGAGAGGAGTGCTGATTTGGCTGGTATGAGAGGACTGGGAAGGGGAGGGATGAAGAGGATCCAGGGAAGGGTCCAGGCCCTGGGGAGGAAAACCTGGCTCTGAGATGCTCCCTGCACTGTGGTCAGGTGCAGAGGTAGTCTACAATGAGCTGATGAGTGATTTTGAGATGGATGAGAAAGACTTTGCAGCTGACTCCTGGAGCCTTGCTGTGGATGGCAGCTTCCTGCAGCAGCATAAGAAGGAAGTGATGAAGCAGCAGGATGTCATCTACGGTAAGCAAGGCACCCTGGTCTTCTTCCTTTACCAGGCCATGCTTACCTGTGTCCTCCCTGCCAACCCTCATCTATTACGGCCCCTTTTCTTTTGTCTTTTTGAGACAGGGTTTCCTTGTAGCCCCAGCTGTCCTGGAGCTCACTACGTAGACCAGGCTGGCCTTGAACTCACAGAGATCTGCCTGCTTCTGCCTCCCAAGTGCTGGGACTACAGGCACGTGCCACCACGCCCGGCTATTACGGCCCTTTTCTTCCTGTCCTTTGACTTCTACATCCCTGCCTGGTACCAGGTTGCCCCTGGGCTCCTACTTCTTGCTGTTTTTGGTCTTTTTTTATTTTATTTTTTGAAACAAGCTCTCATTACATAGGCCAGGTTAGCCTCAAATTCTCAGTTCTCCTGCTTCCAACTCCTGAGTGCTGGGATTATAGGTGTGCATCTCCACACCCAGCTCCTAAGTCCTATCTGCATCTTTTCTACTCAGTCCTCAGGCTTCACTCTGCCTCTCTTGTGCCTAACACCCTGCTGGGGACTGGGAAACGTAGACCCGAACATGCATGGTTCTGGCGCACACCTTTAATCCCACCACTTGGGAGGCAGAGGGAGGAGGATCTCTGTGAGTTCGAGGCCAGCCTGGTCTATGTAGTGAGTTCCAGGCCAGCTGGGGCTGCAGGGAGACCCTGTCTCAAAAAGACCAAAAAGCAAAAAAATAGAAAGTGACAATGACATTAATGTAAATATTAACTTGGAATTAACCAGCTGAGGGCTCCATGAATTGTGGCCAAGCCAGAGTAGAAGGCCAGATATTCCATTGTCCCACAGAGCTGATTCAGACAGAGCTGCACCATGTGAGGACACTGAAGATCATGACCCGTCTCTTCCGCACTGGGATGCTGGAAGAGTTGCAGCTGGAACCAGGAGTGGTCCAGGGCCTGTTCCCTTGTGTGGATGAGCTTAGTGACATTCATACACGCTTCCTCAGTCAGCTGTTAGAACGCCGACGCCAGGCCCTGTGCCCAGGCAGCACCCGGAACTTTGTCATCCATCGTTTGGGTGACCTGCTCATCAATCAGGTGGGAAAAGTCAGGACTTCTAGATATGTTTGTAGAAGGAGCTATGACAGGAGTAGGCATTTCTTTATTATTATTATTATTATTATTATTATTATTATTTGTGTGTGTGTGTGTGTGTGCACGCAGGGGCGTGTGTGCTTACACATGTGTATGAGTGTGGAAGTCAGAGGAAACTTTGGGAGTTGGTTCACTCCTTTGACTTGGGGTTTGAACTCAGGTTGTCAGGCATAACAGCAAGTGCCATCTTGTTGGCCCAGGAGTGACCAATTCTTGCCTCCAGCCAACTGGTGACTGAAAGGGAAACGGGGCAAACTGGAGAAGAGGGAGCCAACCTGCAGAGTAGGAGGCCAGAGGTATGTTCAGGGGATATGGCTCTGCTGGAAGTGCTGACCTAGTCTTTTTCTGACTTCTAGTTCTCAGGTCCCAGTGCAGAGCAGATGCGTAAGACCTACTCAGAGTTCTGCAGCCGCCATACCAAAGCCGTAAAGCTCTATAAGGAACTGTATGCCCGAGACAAACGCTTCCAACAGTTCATTCGGGTAAGTCTCTCTAGGTCCAGGCTCAGAGTCTCTCTCATGGCTCAAACCCAGTCTCTTCTATCCCTAGGATAGCATGTGTGAGCTGCGCCTGCTGCATAGAGGGCAAGCACTTGCCCACCCTTTCTGAACCTGTCTTACTCATAAGAGTTTGTCAAAGCACAACCCCTCATGGAGGAAGAGTATATTGGACTACTTTTCTATATGCTTTTCATGACCTTGTTGAATTGCTCATCACCACAAACCTGTGACATTCTTGTCCTTTTCTAGAAGCTGTCACCTAGACCAGTGTGAGGTGAATGGCCAGGGTTGGATGAGCTTAAGAGCCTGGGATCCCAGTCTTTCTGTTGCCCTTAGCTTTGTCTCCTCCCTTGCAGAAAGTGACACGCTCAGCTGTGCTGAAGCGGCATGGGGTTCAGGAGTGCATATTGTTGGTGACTCAGCGGATCACCAAATACCCAGTGCTCATCAACCGGATCCTGCAGCATTCCCATGGTGAGGAGGAGGAGGGGGTGGGGAGAAGGTGGGGAGGTGGGGCCAGGGAGAGACGGGATCCCTGGGGACATCCAAGGGTGGTAAGTGTCAAGACCAGGTGGGGAGCTCTGGGCAAAGTCTAAAAGATAGAATCAAGGCATAGTGGAAATTGGGTTGGATTGACCATGCCTGGTTATCTGATGCTAGGAATTGAGGAGGAATCCCAGGACCTGACAACAGCGCTGGGCCTAGTCAAGGAGTTGCTGTCCAATGTGGACCAGGATGTGCATGAGCTGGAGAAAGGAGCCCGACTGCAGGAGATCTACAACCGAATGGACCCTCGGGCCCAGGCACCAGTGCCCGGCAAGGGCCCCTTTGGCCGAGAGGAACTTTTGCGGCGCAAACTTATCCATGATGGGTGCCTGCTCTGGAAGACTGCAGCGGGTCGTTTCAAAGGTCAGTGGCCTACTTGGCAGACCTGGTTAGTCTAGAGTTAGATAACCTGAGTGGAAGTTGATGCATCCACCCTTAGGACCCCTGCAGCCCTTCACCAAGGGCAAAACTTTTCCCACCTAGTCGGTATTAGCTACTGCTGCAGAAATCTGAATTCTTCATTTGATATCGTGGATCAGAGACTTTTTTTTTTTTTTTTAATCAGTATGCATCCATTTCTGTGGTCCCTGAATGCCCAGAGAACCATTAAATTTAATGAAAAGGTCATAGAAACTCAGACTAGAAGATTTGGTGGGCTGTTGATTGCTCCAACCAAAATCCCAATAACTAGGGCTATAGAAGAGTATTTTAGAGACTGTTAGTAGGAACTGAACCCAGTGAAGGACAGAGAGGCTAGAGAAGAGAGATCAGGCCAGAGGGCTGTGTCGGAAGCCAGGACATCATTCTCAGGCTCACTTTTCAGAATTTGTCCGCACTAGTAAAGCCACCTAAATCAGGGCAAGGAAATAGCATGTCTCAGGTTTAGAGGTAAAGGACAGGGGATACTGAAGTCATCCCTATATCATGAAATGCCTACTCTCAGGACCTAGACACTGTCAGTCTTCACCAGCCTCTTTTCCTCCATCCATTTCTCTCCTTCCTATCCCTCCCACGCAGCAGCTAAGAATATAAAGCATTGAGGGTTAAAAATAGCAAGGCTGAAGAGCTCTATTTCTGAGCATTTAGCAAAAGCCTTCCCTCTGTGTGCCCACAGTTCAGTAAAATCCCCAAGGGCAGAAGGGTGTGTTTTCTTCATCATGGCAACCAAACCTTAGAGAATTGACCTTTGGGTCAGTTCCTCCCTTCCTTAGCGTGCAGGACCCCTGAGGAGCTGAGAACCTACATGTGGGGCAGAGAGGGAAAATGAAGTAGGGCCTGCCAGGGTTGGGGAGTTGGGATTCTTCAAAGATGCATGAGTGAGGGATGGCCTCTCAGCCCTACTTTAGTGGAAGGAAACTTTGTCCCTCTACTGTACACAGAGTGAGAAGTGGGACTATACCATTGCAGTAGAATTGAGGTCAGATACTTAAAAAAAAAGATGACTGCATTAGTCACATGTTAGACATGGAATTTAAAGGCTGAGAAAACAACCCTTTTTTTTTTTTTTTTTTTTTTTTGAATTAAAAAAAAATTTGTGTGTCTGTTTGAGGGAAGGTCTCCCTGTAGCCCCAGCTGGCCTGGAACTCACTATGTATGTAGACCAGGCTGGCCTTGATCTCACAGGGATCCACCTGCCTCTGCCTGCTGAGTGCTGGGATTAAAGACTTGCACCATCACACTACACTAATTTATTTTAATTTTATGTGTATGAGTGTTATGCTTGCATGTGTGTAAGTGCACCTGTGTCATGCATTGTCTGTGGAGGACAGAAGAGGATGCCGTACTCCCCAGAACTGGAGACGGTTCTTAGACGCCATATGGGTGCTGGCATTTGAACTCAGGTCTTCTGCAAGAGTAGCCAGTGCTTTTAACTGTTGAGTCATCTCTCCAACTCCCTTTTTTAAAAAAGCATTTATGGTATGCCTGAATGTGAGTGCAGTGCCTGCAGAAGACAAAGGTGGGAGTCAGATCCCCTGGAATTGGAGTTAGGATAATTGTTACAGCTGCCATGTGGGTTCTGGGATTTGAACCCAGGTCTTCTGCTGGGACATCTCTCCATCCCCCAGAATCCTTCTTGTTCTGGAAATCCTATGAACTCAGCCAGGGCTAGTGGTGCATACCTTGTAGTTCCAGCTATTCAGATGACTGAGGTATGAGGCTGGCTTGAATCCATGAGTTCAAGGCAAACCTGGATAGCATAATGAGACCTTGTTTAAAAAAACATAAAGAAAAATATACATTATTATATATGTAAGTGCTTATGTAACAGCAGAGGGTTTACAGTGCCTTCAGAACCAGCAGTGGCTCTCCTAGGGGCTGAAGACCTTGGTTAAGGAAGTCTGAATTGGGGGCTGGAGAGATGACTCAGCAGTTAAGGAGAACAGTGGTTGATCTTGCAGAGGACTTGGGTTTTCAGTTCCCAACACCACATGGTGGCTTACAACTATCCAAACTTCAGTTTCAGGTGATCTGATACCCTCTTTTGGCCTCCATGGGCATTGTATACACATGGTGCACTTACATACATGGAGCAAAATACTCCAGTACATAAAATAAAAAGAAAAATTGAAAAAAAAAAGAAAAAAAAGTCTGAATCAAAAAGCCAGGCAGGGGAACCGGAGAGATGACTAGCAGTTAAGAGCACTGGCTCCTTTTGCAGAGGACTGGGATTTCAGTTCCTAGCACCAACATGGCAGGTAACCGATTATGAATAGTAATAAACAGATACATACAGACTAGAGATGCATTCTAAACCAGTTCCAGGGGATCCAACACCCTCTTCTGACCTCCATGGGCATTGTACAACATGGGCGCACTTACATATATGCAGGCAAAACATTCATACACATAGAAGATAATAATAAATTAAAATTTTTTTGCTTGTTTTGAGACAGGGTCATAGCCCTAGCTGAACTGGAACTCACTGTGTAGACCAGGCTAGCCTTGAACTCACAGAGATCTGCCTGCCTCTGCCTCCTGAGTGCTGGGATTAAGGTATGCCACCACATCTGGCTATAAAATTTTTCATAAAAAAGCCAGATGAGCCAGGCGTGGTGGCACATGCCTTTAATCCCAGCACTCGGGAGGCA
>NW_008330926.1:2706225-2726598 GCF_000622305.1 Nannospalax galili
AAGCCAGACGTGAAGTGCACACACCTTTAATCCCAGCACTCCAGAGGCAAAGGCAGGAGAATCTGAATTAAAGGCCAGGCTGCTACATAGCGAGTTCCAGGCCAGCCAGGGATACATAGAGAGACCCTATCCTAAAAAAAACAAGCAAAAAGTCTGAATTAGTTGTGGAAGGAGTTTCTCTAAACTCATTGAGTAGTCCCCTGTGGTCCCTGTGAGGCTGTTTTGTCTGGTAGCACATGCATTCTCTCTTGTCTTCTCCATTTTTATGTTGTAAGAATGAAGAGAGAAAGTGGGTGGTCAGAAAAGGTAAAGGAAGAAACCAGAGGGAAGAGAGACCAGGGAGAGGGTATTGGGAAGCACCATCTGATTAGTTGGACCAGGGCCTTGGGAAGGATGCAGATAGTTGCACTGAGCCCCTAGTGCTGACTGTTCTTCACCTGTATATCTTGGCCAGATGTGCTGATGCTGCTGATGACAGATGTGCTGGTGTTTCTCCAGGAGAAGGACCAGAAGTACATTTTTCCTGCCCTGGTGAGACCTTCCTTCTCTCCTTGCTCTTGTTTTCCTCACTGAGCCCAAAAGAGTTCTGAACAGAGTCAATCATTCTAACTATTGCTTCTATATAATACAAAGTAAGGTTAACTATCAGGTGTTACCACTGTGCACAGGCATGTTTACACCTGTGAGGAAAGCCATTATTAACATCATTTTGTAAGTGATGAAGGTAAAGGTTAGACATGGTGGCACATGGCTATAATTCCATCACTTGGAAGGTTGAGGCAAGAGGAGCAGGAATTAAGGCCATCCTTAGTCATATAGTGAGTTCAAGTCCAGCCTGGACTATATAAGACCCTGTTTTTGAAAAATTAAAAACTAGCTGGGCATGGTGGTGCATGCCTGTAGTCCCAGCATTCGGGAGGCAGAGGCAGGCGGATCTCTGTGAGTTCGAGGCCAGCCTGGTCTACATAGTGAGTTCCAGGACAGCTGGGGCTACAGGGAGACCCTATCTCAAAAAAAAATAAAATAAAAAAAATAAATAAAAAACTAAATAAAGTAGAACTTAGAGTTGAGTGTGATGGTACAAACCTATAATCACAGCGCTTGGGAAGCAGAGGCATGAGGAGAGCAACTTTGAGGCCAGCCGCCAGCCTAAAGTACATAGTGAGAACTGGGGGTGGAGGGGTGGGGTCGGGGGGCCGGCCAGAGGGAGGAAGGGGAGGAGAGATCATCAAGGGTCACACATACTTTTAAGTCCCCTCTGGCTGGTACTGACTGATGCCTGGGCTCTTGCATGTGGAGTGTCTTCTTCAATCCTTTTGGCATTCCAGGACTGAAGACCCAGATAGGTGAGGTTCTGGATTCCTTTTTCTTTCTTTTTTTTTTTTTTTTTTTTTTTGAAGCAGGGTCTCCCTGTAGCCCCAGCTGTCCTGGAACTCACTATGTAGACCAGGCTGGCCTTGAACTCACAGAGATCTGCCTACCTCTGCCTCTCTCCCAAGTGCTGGGACTACAGGCGTGTGCCACCACGCCCGGCTGGTTCTGGATTCTTAATTCTTCCCTTTCCCTGATAGGACAAACCTTCGGTGGTATCCCTGCAGAATCTGATCGTTAGAGACATTGCCAACCAGGAGAAAGGGATGTTTCTGATCAGTGCGGCCCCACCTGAGATGTATGAGGTGCACACAGCATCCCGAGATGACCGCAGTACCTGGATTCGGGTCATTCAGCAGAGCGTGCGCGTGTGAGTGTGTGCCCGCTGCCTGCGTGTATGCACAGCTTCAGTTCCCAGGCAGCAGTACTCCCTGGGGTCAGAACCCGGCCTGATAGTCTGGGCAGAGCCTAGAGATAGACTGAATCAGCTAAGGTGGATAAGTCACATGAAGTAGTTTATATGCTGACAACCCCAATTACCCTTCAAATGCACACTGAGATGACCAAGGGGCATACCTGCCAGCCAATGGAGCAGTGTCACCTGTACAGCATCACAGGTGATAAGCAGAAAGGTCTTATTTGTATTACATTTTACCTGTATTTTCTAAAAATGGAGATGAGGATAAAGCATTGATACTAGAGAGGTGAATAAGTTTCATTTAGAAACTTAAACAGTAAATGTAAGAATTATTGTGTTAAAGCAGTCAGTTCTTAGAACATACATTGGATTTGAGGCAGTCAGCTAAGTGTCTAAGTTGCAATAGGAAAAAAGTCGAAGTATAGGCAAAAGTGTTGAAAATAGCCTAGTGAGGTGTGGCATGCCTATAATCCCAGTGCTTCAAAAGTGAGGGCACAGTGATTAATGGTTAAAGGTCAACCTTGATACCTAAGAAGTTCAAGGCCAGCTGGGGCTCCATGAGACCCCTGTCTCAGCAACAGAACTAGTGATATAGCTCAGTTAGTAGAGTGTTTGCCTAGCATGATGAAGCCCTGCACTCCATTGTCAGCACTGAAATTAATCAGATGTAGTGACCGTAGAGAATCAGAAGTTCAAAACAAGAACAACAAAAAGTTGAAAAAAAAGCGTTCTTGAAAACTATGCCTAAAGCATGAACTCTTGAATTATTTTCTTTCATAGTACTAGAGACTGAACCCAGGGCCCTGTGCAGCCTAGATCCAGAGCTCCCAGCTAAGAGTTTTTATGATCTTTATAATCTTTAGGAAAGGAATATAGTGATGGAGAAAATTGGTGCAAAGAACTAATAAAGCCACGGTGTGAGGGGGGAGGTATCTCTAGAAGAGGGAAGTGTGCAAAGCAGGGAACGCTAATTCCTGGTGTCGTTTCCCCAAACCCATCCTACCTGTTACCCCTGCAGATGCCCATCCAGGGAGGACTTCCCCCTGATTGAGACAGAGGATGAGGCCTACCTCCGGCGGATCAAGAGTAAGTCCCTTCCCAGGGAGTGCGTTAGGTGATTTATTATATGTACACAAAATATTTGGCAACTCTTAAAAAGATGAGAGAGGGCCTGGAGAGATTACTCAGTGGTTAAGAGCATTAGCTGCTCTTACAGAGGACCCAGGTTCCCAGCCCCCACATGGCAGCTAACAACCCTCTATAACTCCAGTTCCAAGGGATCTGATACTATCTTCTGACTTAATGTGGGCATTGCATGCCTGGGTGTACTTATGTATATGCAGGCAAAATACTCATACACATAAAAAAAATATATTGTTCAGGAAAAAAAGCCAGATTTAAAACAACGTAAAAATGAATGATGTAATTTGTGTGAGAGTAGTGCAGATAGATAAATGTACATTCACATTTGTGTGTTGTGTGTGTGCGTGTACGTGTGTGTGTGTGTGCATAATTTCTCAAGAAAGATGTTATTGGGCCTAACGTGATGGCACATACCTTTAGTCCCAGCACTCAGGAGGCAGAGGCAGGCAAATTTCTGTTAGTTCAAAGCCAGCCTGGTCTACATGGTGAATTCCAGGCCAGCTGGGTCTACAGGGAGACCCTGTCTCAAAAACAAGAAAGATGTTATCATGGCTATGTCTAGGAAGGGAATGAAGAATACTGGCTGGAGTAACGTTTTTATTATAGAGACTTACATTAGTAAGGTTAGGTGTGACCTCATTGCTAAACAAAAATCAGTTGCTTAGGGGCTGGAGAGACAGCTCAGTGGTTAAGAGCAATTGCTGTTCTTGCAGAGGACGTGGGTTGGGTTCCCAGCACCCACATGGCGGCTAACAGCTCCAGTTCCAGGGGCTCTAATGCCCTCTTCTCACCTCTGCAGGCATTGCATGCATGTGGTGCACTTACATACCTGCATGCAAAACATCATACATTAAATTTAAAAAAAAAGAAAAAGGTTTGGAGAGATGGCTCAGTGGTTAAGAGCACTGGCTGCTTTTCCTGAGGACCCAGGTTTGGTTTCTAGCACCCATATGGTGGCTAACAACCATCCTTAACTCCAGTTCCAGGGGATCCAACATCCTTTTCTGGCCTCTGGGCATTGTGTAACACAGGTGCACTTACATACATGCAGGCAAAACACTCATATGTAAAATAAAAACTAAAAAAAAATAGATTTGGCCAATGAGGTGGCACAGCCTTTAATTCTAGCACTTGTGTGGCAGAGGCAGGCAGATCTCTGTGAGTTCAAGGCCAGCCTGATCTACATAGTGAGTTCCACGCTAGCTGGGGCTGCAGGGAGTCCCTGTCTCAAAAATACCAAAAAACAACAAGAACAACAAAAAATAAAGTCTTGTTTCAAAACAAAAAAGTCCAGAGGCCAGAAGTTAGTCATATTGGGAGTATCCAGTTTCAAGTCAGCCTGAGAAACATAGTGATAGAAGGGTAGCCAGGCACCCAATAGAGAGAATGAAGTAGAAAACCTTGAACCCTTTGCTACATATCATTTTTACTTTTGTTTCATAAAACAAAACAAACAATAATTATATTTTCTTCCCCTCCCCCCCAAAAAAGTTTTTTTTTTTCCTGAATAACCCAAACCCAAAATTAAGCGCTGTCACTCTGCCCAGCCTGACCCTCACCCCCAAGCTGCCTCTCCAAGGGCTCTTTGGATCCTTGAGCTCTTCCATACTCAATTGTCCTGTCCACAGTGGAGCTCCAGCAAAAGGACCGGGCACTGGTGGAATTGCTGCAGGAGAAGGTCGGTCTGTTTGCTGAGATGACCCACTTCCAGGCAGAAGAAGATTGTGTCAGTGGGATGCCTCTGCCCACCCTGCCCAGGGGCCTTTTCCGCTCTGAATCCCTTGAGTCCCCTCGAGGCGAGCGGCTCCTGCGAGATGCCATCCGCGAGGGTGAGGATACTCCCACTGAAATCTAGGCTGCACACTCAGCATCACAAAGTAGAGACCCAAGACCAGGGACATACCAGCCCCATAAGCTATGAAAAAAACCCTGAGGGTTTGTCCTTACTCCTGGGAAGGGCAGGGGAACAGGCCTGGCCTTGCTGTTGGACTCCTCTCCCTTTGCACAGGCTGTGTTACCCCTTGGGCATCTATGACCTTTGGCTGCCACCCTGCTGAAACTGTCCTACCTAAATAAGGACTCCTAGATGACTTGAATCAACTGTCTGTGTTGGGTGAATGGCATAGTCCACAAGGTTTTGTCCCTCCAGTATTCACTTCCTCTTTCCCCTCAGTGGAAGGCCTGAAAGACCTGCTGGTGGGGCCTGGTGTGGAGCTGCTCTTGACATCCCGAGAATCAACCATGCCCTTGGAACTGGACAGTGGTGGTAACACCAGTCCTGGGGTCACTGCCAGTGAGTATAGGGGAGGAGACCAAGTTAGTAGGTGGGAGAAAAGCATTGCCGGGCGTGGCGGTACACGCCTTTAATCCCAGCATTTGGGAGGCAGAGGCAGGTGGCTTTCTGAGTTTGAAACCAGCCTGGTCTACATAGAGAGTTCCAGGCCAGCTGGGACTACAGGGAGACGTTGTCTCAAAAAGACAAAAAAAATAAAGACATTGGAGGTGTGTTTTGGGGTGGGCGTTCCCAGTTCCTGAGAAAGTGAGCTGTACCCCCTCCTTTTCTCCTTCACTACAGATGGAGAGGCCAGAACCTTTAACGGCTCCATTGAGCTCTGCAGAGCAGACTCAGACTCTAGCCAGAAGGTGGGTTCTCGGGAGGGTCAGGACATGGCTAGAGGTGGGAAGGGTACAGCTGGCCTGTGGATCTTCAACAGAAAGCTGCTGGGGCAGGATTGTGCCTGCTTACGTCCCATCCTTGCCCATTTCTGCAGGATCGAAATGGAAATCAGCTGCGGTCCCCCCAGGAGGTGAGATGGGAATTCTTTGGTGGAAGAGATAGAGGGAAGCTACTCTGCTAGAAAACGTAGCCCGCTTTGGGTGGTTTTGGGGAGAATATACCTCACGGTATTTCTCTAGACACACGGTTGTATCGATCCCCACACACTGTTGATAACTTAGGGAAATTCTCCCATCCTGAAGTGTGGGCCTTTTTCTACCCTCTCCTCTGTCCTCAGGAGGTGTTCCAGCGATTGGTCAATCTCTATGGACTTCTTCATGGCCTTCAGGTCAGTGGCCAAGGGCTGGAATTGGGACAGAGGGGAGGAACCAGCCAGAGGTACCCATGTAGGTAGCAGTCATCCTGACAGGCCTGCATACTCCCCAAGCCAGTCTCTTTAGGAATGATGACCTGAGTTCCAGGGAAATGAGGGAGATATGGGAGGAAATGGTTCTGAAGCACCTTTTGGCTTCATCCCACCCCCAGGCAGCTGTGGCCCAGCAGGACACTTTGATGGAAGCTCGGTTCCCTGAGGGCCCTGACCGGTGGGAAAAGCTATCCCGGGCCAACTCTCGGGATGGCGAAGCTGGCCGGACTGCGGTTGCCCCTGTGGCTCCTGAAAAGCAGGCCACAGAGCTGGCACTGCTGCAACGTCAACATGCATTGCTGCAGGAGGAGCTGCGGCGTTGCCGTCGACTAGGTGAAGAGCGGGCAACTGAGGCTGGTAGCCTGGAAGCCCGGCTCCGAGAAAGTGAGCAGGCCCGGGCCCTGCTGGAACGGGAGGCTGAAGAGGCTCGCAGGCAGCTGGCCGCCTTGGGCCAGAATGAACCACTTCCTGCTGAGGCCCCCTGGGCTCGCAGGCCCCTGGATCCTCGACGACGCAGCCTCCCAGCAGGAGATGCCCTATACTTGAGCTTCACTCCCCCGCAGGTAAGTTTGCTTGGAGTAGTAAACTGACCCAGGTAGATATAAAGACCCATAGAATCTGAAAGTTGTTGAGGATTTGAGCCCAAGTGACATTAAACAACTGGTTTGAATGACACTATTAGTTGGGTTGGGCATGGCTCAGTTGTAAAGTGCTTGCCATCTTATATGAACCCTTTTTGGATGCCCCCCAGAATCCCCATTCAGAGCTCAGTGTTCCATACTTGTAATCCCAGCCCCCCGCCTAGGTTAATTGATGAGTTCCAAGCCAATGAGAGACCCTGTCTTATTGTAAAACAAGGTGGACAGCTCCTAAGGGATAGCCCTTGAAATTGACTTCTGGCCTTACAATGCATGTGTAGGCACAAAATAATACTGATTGAACCAAAAAGAAATTCTGGGCTGTGGATATAGTTCGGTTGTAGCCTAGATAACGTGCAATTTGCCTAGATAACGTGCAATTTTCAGCTCTGCCAACAAAGAAAACCACTTTTTTTCCCTCAAGATTTCTGCAAATAGTCCATGTGGGGCATTGTGGGTGCCTGGAGTCCTTTATTTGAAGGCAAAGGCTGGAGGACCACCTGAGCCCAGGAATTTGAGACCAACCTAGGCAACATAGTACCTTGTTTCAAAAAGAAAAATTTAGAGCATCATAGGGATGAGCATTGAAGGCAAACAAGACGGGTATCCCACTGAAAGGAGACCACTGAAGAGTCATTGATGTGCATGTTGGGGCCCAGAAGGGCCCACTGCTCTAGCCAAGCAGAGCCTGCCCCCTTGACTGTGCTCATCCACTGGATTGCTGCTTTTGCTGTCCATAGCCCAGTCGAGGCCATGACCGCCTGGATCTGCCAGTGACTGTTCGCTCCATCCACCGACCCTTTGAAGAGAGGCAGGAGCTGGGTAGTCCTGAAGAACGGCTTCAGGACAGCAGTGACCCTGATACTGGCAGTGAGGAAGAAAGCAGTAACCGTCTGTCTCCACCCCACAGTCCACGAGGTGAGACTCTGGCAGGGTTGTGGGGTTTGAGGTCTAAGCCCTTGGACTGGATATGGATAGGCTCTAAGTGACTCCTGAGATCCAGTTATCCTGTGACGGATGTCGAAGATTTCCTATTCTGTGGATGACAAACAGGTGGTGGAACTCTAAGAAGCAGTGTCTTCCAGTTGGTTGATGACTGCCAACCTTTTCAAGTAGAAATCTATTTTCAAAGTAAAATAATGTCAAGGACCTCCAAACCCTTAAGACATCTGTTTTTTATTTAATTTTTTTTCCGGAACTGAGGACCAAACCCAGGGCCTTGCGCTTGCTAGGCAAGTGCTCTACCACTGAGCCAAATCCCCAACCCCTTAATCAGACATCTCTTGTAATTTTCTGTTATATTCTAGGATATGCTGGTGACTTTAGTGTTTGAGGGTCATCCCTCCATGGTGCTCAGACCTGCCAGCCTACACTGGGCAGGCCTCTGTATGAGTGTGTGCCCCTCCTCCTGGGAGATCTTCCTCACTTAGCTCTATTCTGTCCCTCTTCAGACTTCACCCGAATGCAGGACATCCCTGAAGAGGCAGAAAGCCGAGACGGGGAGCCTGTGGCTTCAGAGAGCTAAGGGGGACCCTCCCCCCATCCTGGTGCCCCACAGAAGAACATTACTGAAGGGGGAAAACCTTGGGAACTTCATTCTGCCAACAATGCGGGAATATTTGAAAGAACTGCTGATTGTCCTTGCCAGCTCTTGGGATCCTTGGATGCCTGGGGCCATGTAGGAACTGGGGGTTTAGAGGTTACAGTACCCCTGGTGGCATCCAAGAGCTATACCACAGATGCCAATTTCTCATGCCTTCTTCCCTCTACTTAGGAAATTTTATTTATTTATTGTTTATTAGTTACAGGGGGGAGAGGGAGATTTAAAGGACCAGGGACATGGGAACCAAGCCATAAGGATCAGGGGGCCTTGTCCTTTAAACACTACTGGGGTATGTTCAGGCTTAGCCATGCAGCTGCTGGGTTCCAGCCTAACACCCACCCCAGCGACACCCATCTTAAGAGAGGCTGTGGCCACAGAACCTACTGCCCCTTTAAGGAGGGCTGGGGGCAAGGGGCAGGACCGTGGCCCTCTCCCCTCTCCCCTCAGCCTCCTACTGCTGTTCTCCCTGTTCTTTGACCTCCGTGGAAACTACAGGGAGAGACCCCGGCTCCCTGGAGTTGATGGAGCAGAGCTTAGGGTAGCCATATTTTGTTGGGGGTAGAGGAGAAATCCACAGGGACCAGAATTTTTTTTTTTTTTTTTTCGTTTTGTACCAAAGCCCATTGCACGTGTTTTATATTTTTAAAGAAGACTGTAGGCACTTCTAGCTCCATGTTTCTGAACCTGAGGAGTTGGGGAGACACTGACTTCTCCCTTCATCTGCAGAAAGGGGCTTGCTCCTATTCTGAGTTCTTCCTTAACCATTTGGAAGAAGCTCTAGGGTGGGTTAGGAAATCTAGAAACTTTCACCCCATCTCTCACCACAGCAACCAGAGTTGAAACCTCAGCAAGAATTTAGGGGATTTTTCAGTAGGACCCTGATGCCCACCAGCACAAACCATTTTTCTGTCAATTTGACTGTTTAAAGAAAGAAAGAAAAAGCTCAAGCAGAGAAAATTAAAGACCTGAAACACATGAGATACTGTCTCAATGACTGCCCAGTGAGGATTGCAATGGCTGCAGCCAGGCAGTGATGGAGATTTCTGTAGAGGCCATTGCCACCTCACCGAAGAGGGTACAACACATGGAGCTGCCGCAAATCCTTTTTTAAAAACGCAAGGAATGAAAATGAAGTTGCACTCAGGTCCCAGTGGCTGTTGGGGATTCCAATATTAGAAAACTCATTTACATGTTATTTGTATGCTGTGCTTGAAAACCACATCTGGTCCTTGACCCCCAACCTCCACAGTTCCTGTTATCCTCTCCTCCATACTTATGCCTACAGCATTGGAGCCCAGGGCTGAATGCTCAGAGGAGTAGCACTCTGCCTCTTGGGAAGGCAATAACTAGTTTCAGTTCTTGGTTTTGGTTCCTTTCACTTCCTGTTTCTAGTAGATACCCTATACTTGGGCTGTGGGGCAGGGAGGGTGTGCATGTATGCATATCTCCTGTAGCCTATAAGAAGGGTCTCAGGCTGCCAGCTAGAAAGTAGAATTGAAATTGCATGGGGGGCAAACAACACCTTCCACTCCACCAGCTTCTGGCTCTTTACAAGGCACTTTCTCATCCATTTTGGAACTCCTAGGCAGTAGAAATTGTTTTATATAGTTATTTATTTTAATTTTTTTTATTTTTGGGGGGGCGCTTTTTGAGACAGGGCCTCCCTGTAGCCCAGCTGTCCTGGAACTCACTCTGTGGACCAGGCTGGCCTCGAACTCACAGAGGATCTGCCTGCCTCTGCCTCCCGAGTGCTGGGATTAAAGGCGTGCGCCACCACCCCTGGCTTATTTATTTTACTTTTTTAAAAAAATCTTTTTGAGACAGGTTTTCCCTGTAGCCCCAACTGGCCTGGAACTCACTATGTAGACCAGGCTAACCTTGAACTCATAGAGCTCTACCTGCCTCTGCCTCCAGAGTGTTGGGATTAAAAGCATGCACCACCACACCTGGCCTTTACTATTATTTTTGAGACAGGGTCTTGCTATAAAGCCCAGGCTGACCTTGAATTCATGGCAGTCCTGCCCTGGCCTCTCAGATATTGGGATTACACACATGAGCCAGTATACCCAGCCTAAATTGTTTTCCTTTTACACAATGGAAAAAAAAGTTTCCAGGCCAAGAAACAAGTCTTTCACTTCTCCATTTGGCTACTCTGCCTAAAAGCACCAGAGCTCTGGTTTCAAGCACATTGATGGTTCAGTAGATGTCAAGACTAAACATCTAAGCATCTGTAGCCATGCTTGCAAAGGTTGAGTGAAGGCTGCTGGTGAGGTGGGGGAGAAGGGAGCATGGTTTCCCACCATTCTCCCATGGATCCAGGAGAAAACCTGGAACCTGGAGACAGATCCCAGAGTGTGAGTTTGAAAGAGCTCCATTCCTTCTGCCTGTCCACCTCATCATCAGCCTCAAGCCAGGCCCCTCCCTCCTTTCACCATTCTGTCCCTTGGCCTCTCCCAGATCCCACTTAAGAACTCAACCATCTTCACCTTGGTTCCTCCTGCCATTTCAAAGCTCTGTGGCTTTTGTGCTCCTAGGAGCCAGTGTCAAGCCTCTTGCCTTAAATTGTGCTGCTTTCTCTTAGAGAAATGCCAAGCCCTCAACTGCCCCACCATTCCTTTCTCGCCTTTGTCCCATCCAGAGGTGGGTCCACATGCAATCACATGGGTCTGTTCTGTCAATATTTACCCCCTGGTTCTGTAAAGCAGATGACCCCAGAGAAGCCAATATCTGGCCCTGAGCCTGCTAGAGGCAGGGAGAGGAATGTTTAGGTGGGGAAGGATTTTCCATCTTCCTGGACAACCAGGAGCAGACCCTTAAGTTTTGGAACCATTTTAAACATCAAGAGGCTAAATCTCTTTCCCATCTTTTAATATGGTACAAATTGGGTCACTCAGCAACTGGGTGAACTGAGTTAGGGGTGCCCTGAGGCATTGTGGCTTCCCTTCCAGACATGCCTGAGAGCTTGGTCCTGAAGGGAGTGGGATAGAAGCAGGAGCTCCATCCCATCCATCGCCTCCCCTTCCCAAAATCTGCCCCCAGGGAAATCCTCTCTGATGAATAAGCTATATCACTGATGGTTCTAAGTGACTGTGGAAACCAAAGGGGGTACCCTCTGCTCTGGGGAGACACTTGGAAGGGGGGCTTTGAGGCTAACCCTTTAGTTCTTTGTGCCTGTGTGTTTGTGAAGCTGGAGTGCCTTCCTCAATTGCTCTCCACCTGGTTTGTTGAAAGAGGGTCTCACTGAACCTGAACCTGGCTGATTTGGCTAGGCTGGCCAATGAGCATCAGGGATCCTCCTGTCAACACTTTCAAGCACCCCATACCCAGCATTTTTACATGGGGTGCTGGAGCATTTCAAGCTCAAGTATTCATGCTTGTTCCTAGTACTTTACCAACAGCCATCCTCCTGGGTTTTTTTTTTTTTTTTTTTTTTTTTAAAAAAAAAAAAAAAAAAAAAAAAAAAAAGAGGACGATAAATCTTTCACTGTGATATATCAAAATAAAAAAAAAATTTTTTTTATTATTAAAATTTTTGGTGGGAGTAGTGGCACACACCTTTAATCCCAGCACTTGGGAAGCAGAGGCAGGTGAATCTCTTGAGTTCGAGGCTAGTCTGGTATACATAGCAAGTTCCAGGCCAGCTGGGGCTTGTCTCAAAAATACCAAAACAACAAAAAACTGCATGATGTTTGCCGTGGTGCACCTTGGAGGTTAGAGTGGGTTTTGACTTGTGTGGCAAGCACCTTTACTAAAGGCTGAGCCATCTTACTGGCCCTTTTTAAAAAATATTTTACTGTGTGTGTGGATAATGTGCCTTTATGGATGTATGCAACCAGTGCCTTGTGCAAGACTTTCATTATACTCCAGAGCACGTAAGATCGTTCCAGACTCCAGACAAGACCTGGATGGCTCCCCGACCCTGTCTGCCAGTTGTCCTTATTTTCTCCTCTGCATTTTACATGGAAGATGAAAATAATAGCCAACACTGCCATAGACACTGATGAGTTCTCAACAGCCTTTTTTCTTTTTTTAAGGCCTGAACTCTGTGTAGCTAAGAAAGATCTTAAGCATTAAGGGATTAAGCAAGCATTCTATCAACTGAACTACACTCCCAGCCTCTAGAAAGTTGGGTGTACAGCAGTGTACACCTATAATCCCAGCTCTAGGGAAGCAGAGACAGATTTCTTAGGCTTCCTGGCCAGCCAATTAAGCCAAACAGTGAGCTCCAAATACTGTGAGAGACCCTGTCTCAAAAAATAAGCCAGGGGCTAGAGAGATGGCCTAGTGGTTAGGAATACTTGTTCTTCCAAGAGACCTGAGTTTGGTTCCCAGCACTCAATGTTGGGCAGCTTACAACCACCTGCAGCCTCAAGTCCAGCGGATCCTACGCGCTCTTCTGGCCTCTGGGTACCCACACATACAGCATGCACACACACATATGTACACTTTTTTCTTTCTGGAGAAAGGGTATCATGTATCCCTTTCTGGCCCGGAACCCACTTTGTAGACCAGGCTGACCTGGAACTCAGAGATCTATCAGCCTCTGTCTTCTGAGTGCTAGGTTAAAGATGTGTGCCACTAAGCCTGGCCACACTTTTTTTGTTTTTATTTTTTTTATTTTATTTATTTATTTTTTTGGTCGTTTTTGACTCGGGGTCTCTCTGTAGTCCCAACTGGCCTGGAACTCTACTATGTAGACCAGGCTGGCCTGGAACTCACAGAGATCTGCTTGCCTCTGTTTCCCGTGTCCTAGGATTAAAGGCATGTGCCACCACACTTGGTGCAAAAAAATACATTTTTTTTTTTTTTCTTCTTTTTGAGACAGGGTCTCCCTGTAGCCCCAGCTGTCCTGGAACTCACTATGTAGACCAGGCTGGCCTTGAACTCACAGAGATCTGCCTGCCTCTGCCTCCCAAGTGCTGGGATTAAAGGCATGTGCCACCACGCCCAGCCGAAAATTTTTTTTTTTTTAAAGATGGAGGAGGGGCTGGAGAGATGGCTCAGCAGTTAAGAGTACTGACTGCTTTTGCAGGGTTCAATTCCCAGCATTTACATGGTAGCTAACAGCCATCTGTAACTCCATTTCCAGGGGATCCAGCTCCCTTTTCTGTCTTCCTTGGGCATTGCATGACACAGGTGCACCTACCTACATGTAGGCAATACACTTATACACATAAAAATAAATAAAAATGGCCCAGTAGGTAAAGGCACTTGCCTTCAAACATGATGTGATCTGAGTTGACTTCAATTCCTGGGTGCCACATGGTAGAGGAGAAAACAGCCAAGTTGTCCTCTGACCATGCATGCCCTATGGCCCACATCCCCTTGGCCAAACATGCACCAAATCAATTCTTAAAAAAATAACAAATGTAACTATAGGTTTATTTCTTAACTTTGTATGTGTATGAGTGTTTTGCTTGCAAAGTGCACTCGTGTGTGCAATGCCCATGGAAGTCAGAAGATGGTGTCAGATCCCTTTGAACTGGAGTTACAGATGGTGGTTAGCCACAGTGTATGTGCTGGGGACTGAACCTGGGTTCTCTGCAAGAGCAGCCAGTGCTCATAACTGCTGAGGCATCTCTCCAGCTGTTTCCCCTTTAAGTTTATATTTTAATGTTTTGTGAATAAAAGTAATTTTTAAACTTTAAATTTTTATTTATTTTGTATGTATGACTGTTTATGCCTGCATGTATGTAAGTGCACCCATGTCATGCAATGCCCCCGAAGGCCAGAAGAGGGTGTCAGAATCCCTAAAACGACTTACAGATGGTTGCTAGCCATTATGAGGATGTTGGGGTTTGAACCTGGGTCTTCTGCAAGAGTAGCCAGTGCTCTTAACCACTGAGCCATCTTTCCAATCCAGAATAAATGTAATTTTTTGGTCTTTTTTTGAGACAGGGTCTTCCTGTAGCCCCAGCTGGTCTGGAACTCTCTATGTAGACCAGGCTGACCTCAAACTCACAAAGATCTGCCTGCCTCTGCCTCTGCCTCCCAAGTGCTGGGATTAAAGTCATGCACCACCATGCCCCACTATGAATGTAATTTTATTTTTTGAGACAGGGTCTCTGTAGTCCCAGCTGTCCTGGAACTCACTATGTAAACCAGGCTGGCCTTGAACTCAAGAGATCTGCCTGCCTCTGCCTCCCTAGTACTGGGATTAGAGGCCTGTGCCACCATACCCATCTAAAAAAAAATCATTTAAAAGAATGAGGTAGAGAGCAATTAAAGACACCTGATGCCAACCCACATGCAAGTGTGAACACACACAAATATATATACACAGAGAAAAAGAGAAGAACAGATTGAACTGAAAAGACCAGGCATGGTGCCTCATAGCTGTAATCCCAGCACTTGGGAAGTGGAGGCATAAAGTCATTGTCCGATACAGTTTGAGACTAGCCTGGGTTGCATGAGACCCTGTCTCCAGTTACAAAAAAAAAACAAAACTGATGCATCGAGGTGATTTGCCTAAGGTGAAGGCTCAAACATGCTTTGGCACTAAGCTGATACGCAGAGCTGTGTGCCGTGGGTAGAGAGCATGGCTGTAGTACCTCTGGTTTCTGCTTCCTTGTTAACCTTCAGCCTCCCAAGCCCTTTTGTACTTCTTGCCTTCCTTCATCCCACCCATGTCTTTCACCTGCCATTATCTCCCTTTAACCCCTAAGTTAAGGAGACACAGACACTGGAATCACCAGGGTTACCCACCCAGTATCTGACAGATGCTTGAGATCCAACAAGTCCCAGCCTGATATCTTCCTACAGTGAAACTATAGATGTTGAGTGAAGGCCTTGCTGGCATCATTTCTATGGCCTCCCCTGAGATGATAAAAAAAAGGAGATGCTGGGGCTGGAGAGATGGCTCAGCAGTACTCTTGTACTGGATGCTCTTGTAGAGGACCTGGGTTCGGTTCCCAGCATCCATATGGCAGCTAACAACCATCTGTAGCTCCAGTTCCAGGGGAATTCTATACCTTCTGACCTTCTTGGGCATTGCACAACACAGGTGCACTTATATACATGCAGGCAATGCACTCAAAAAAAAATTTTTTTAAGTGAGATGGCCAGGGGAAAAGCATTTTTGGTCTTGGTACCTAAAAAGCATGAGACATTCTTGTTTTGAGATGACATTTGAAGAATAGAAAGAACAGTTTTCTGACCTGTAGTCCAGACTCCTATGGGAAAAGTTCTGAGACTCCTTACAGAAAGCAAAAATGGGGCAAAAATGAACCCATGTTGAACTGCAGGTGGAACTTGCATGAAAGGTCAAGACAATCAATCTAGAGATGATCCAGGTTTATTCTCAGTTCCTGTTCTTTCCCGTATCCAAAGAGCAATAAGCTTTGCCACATTCACTCCTACCTGGGCTCCAGCTTCCCCCATTCAACTGCTCACATGTTGATGATCAAAGATCGTCTTTCTAGCCACACTTCGGCCTATCAGAGAAGGCAGCCTAGGACTTGTGGGTCCTGCCCCTGGCAGATCCTAGAAAGTGTCCAGGTTGCATCCTTCATCCAAGTATTCTTTGATCTTTGTGAGTAGGGTAGAAGGGCTACTGGCTACCTGCCTCTCGCCTACCTCCTTGAGGGCCACTTGTTCCACACAGGCCTGGCTCTGGGGCCACAGCCTTGATTGGAGATCCCTGAAGGAGCTGACCAGGGCTCACACCAGAGGAGACAATACAGCATGGGGTTGAGGGAGCTGCTGCTGTGTGCCAGGCAGGTAGTGACCCGAAAGACATAGGTATGGATGGTGTAGAAAAAGACATAGGTATGGATACCCCAAAAAGTGACCACATGGTTAGGGAGCCAGCAGAGGAAGAAATACGGATACGGATAGAGTGCCGCCACTCTGCTGTCGCTGCCTCTGCCGTAGGAAAGCCAGCAGCAGCAAATAGCTGGTGGTGATGATGCCCAAGGGCACCATGAAGTCCAGTACCACCCTCTGCAGCTGGTAGGCCCCCAGCCAATATCTGCTGGGGAAGCACAATAGGCAGAGATACAGGTCCCACAGCTCACTCTCACCACCAAAGATAGCCGTGGGCACAATCACCAGGGCAGCTGCTACCCATGCTGCCAGGGGAGCCAGAGGAGCTCAAAACAGTGAGGTGACTGCCTGGCCTCACAATCATGGCCACCACCCAGTATCAAGCAATGCTCAGTGGAAGATGCCTAGCACAGGTGTTGAGGACAGTGGCTGTCAGGACTATCAGACAGCACTTCCAAAAGGCCAGTCAAAAGTCCAGTGCTGACTCAGCTACCCAGAATAGGAGAGTGAGGGCCAGCCCCAGGTCTGCCAGAACCAGTCTGAAGACAAAGGTGTCAGAAGGTGGGCCAGGTGCTCACTGAGCACAGTCACCCATCCCCACACAGCACAGACAAATTTTCCAGCAAGCCAATGACCCCCACAAGTCCATAGGCCAGAGCAACTACAGTCCTCAGTGCAAGGAACTGGACAGACATCGCAGCACCTTCAGTACTCAACATGCTGTCTCCAGAGCTATTGGCCCAGAAGAGTATAGGCAGAAGAATTGGATGTGGGTATTGCAAGGTATCAGCTTGCAGGAGCAGAGCAGAGGAGCCAGCAACCACAGCTGTCTCAGCAGGAGAGCTCTCAGAGGAGGCCAGGGATCTGGGTATTGATCCAGAGCTTCAGGTTGCAGGAGCCTTGGTCCATGCTCACACCCCAGAGGGAGGGGTGTGGGTAGAACAGCCTACCCCTTTTGTATTGGGCAAGGTTGGTAGAGGGTGCGGCACTAAGGAAGGGATACGTGCACACTGCACACTGGAGACTGAGGGAGGGTCACCACAGGGAGGAGACAGCTTGTCTGGAATAACCAGAGATTCCGCTACAATGAGCAGGTTGCAGAGGCCCCTCTGCTCAAAGTGCTCCCTAGACTATTGGGAGAAGCTAGCCAGAATGAGTCTGAGAGAGGAACAAACAACTGTCTGGAGACCCACACCTCCTACTCCTTTGCTGTGTGTCTCTGGATGAGTTACTTTAGCTTTCCTGAACCTCTTTTCTTGCTTACAATTTCAGTGAGCAGGCCAGAGAGGTAGCACAGTGGGTAAAGGTGCCTGCTGCTAAACCTGATGACCTGAGTTCAATCTCTAGAATCCACATGGTGGAAGGATATAGCCAACTCTAACAAGCTGTCTTCTGACCTCCAAATATGTTCTGTGACTCACGCACACACGCGTGCACACACACACACTGTAAAAAATTTTTTGACTCGGTGAAGTGGCAAGTGCCTGTGATCCCAGCACCCTGGGAGGCTAAGGCATCTGAATCACCTGAGCCCAGGAGTTCAAGGCCAGTCTTGGCAGCACTGTAAGACATAATCTCAAAGAATAAATAGGGTCGTGGAGATGGTTCAGTGGGTAAAGGCCCTTAGTGCACCTTTACCTGTTAGGTCGACCTGAGCTCAAACCCTGGAACCTGTATAAACATGAAAGGAGAGAATTGACTCCACAGAGTTGTTCCCTAACCTCCATGAGGGCTGTGGTATTTGACACCCCCCCAACACACTAATAAATTTAAAAATAAAATAAGATAAAAATTTAAGATCAGGCTTGGCTATCGAGATGGCTTACACCTTTAATCCCAGCACTTGGGAGGCAGGAATAGATGGATCTCTGTGAGTCTGAGTCCAGCTTGGTCTACATAATGAATTCTAGGCCAGCAGAGGCTACTTAGTGAGACCCTGTCTCAAACAAAAAAATCAGGCTTGGTGTTATGCCCTAGGCCTGCCTGTAATCACAGCACTTTCAGTGGAGGCAAGCTCAGCAGCAGTTGAAGGGATAGCTTTGGCTACACAACCGGTTGGAAGCTAGCCTAATTATATGAGCCCCTGGGAAACAAAAACAAAAACAAACAAGGCCTGGGAGCTTGAGAGAGAACTCAGCAGTTAAGAGCTCATACTGCTCTTCCAGAGAACCAGAGTTCAATTCCCAACACCCATGTCAAGCGACACTACTGCCTGTAACTCCAGCTCCAGGAGATCCAACAGCCTCCAGGGGCACTTGCACTTACCTGCTCGTATTCATGCAGACACACATGCATATATGATTAAAAATAAGAAATCATGCCGGGTATGGTGGTGCACACCTGTAATCCCAGCACTTGGGAGGCAGAAGCAGGCGGATCTCTGTGAGTTCAAGGCCAGTTTGGTCTACATAGTGAGTTCCAGACCAGTTGGTGCTACAGGGAGACCCTGTCTCAAAAAGACCAAAAAAATTACAATAATAATGAAAATGAAAAATAAAAATAGGGAACCTTGGGGCTGAAGAGATGGATCAGTGGTTAAGAGCACTTGCTGTTTTTCCAGAGGACCTGGGTTCAGTTCCCAACACACATATGGCAGCTCACTACCATCTCTAACACCAATTCCAGAGGATCCTACGCCCTCTTCTGGCCTCCAAGGGAATGGGTGCACTTACATACATGCAGGGAAAACAATCATACAAATAAATAAATATAAACAAATACATTTTTTTTTGTCTTTTTGAGATAGGATCTCTCTGCAGCCCCAGCTGGTCTGGAACTTGCTGTGTAGACTAGGCTGGCCTCGAACTCACAGAGCTTCACATGCCTATGCCTCCTGAGTGCTGGGATTCAAGGTGTGTGCCACCACGCTCAGCTAAATAAATATTTTAATTAAAATTTTTTTGGAGGGGCTGGAGAGATGGTTCAGCGGTTAAGAACACTGTTCTTGCCCAAGACCTGGGTTCAAATCCCAGCACACACATGGACAGTTTCTTCTGTCCTCCACAGGCATTGCACAGCATGGGTGCATGTACGTACATGCAGGCAATACACACATACACATTAAAAAATAAAAATAAATATTTAAAAAAATTGTTTTTGGTCTTTTTTTTTTTGAGACAGGGTCTCCCTGTTTTAAAGGCGTGTGCCACCATGTCCGGCTTGATTAAATTTTTTTTAATTAAAAATCTTGCTGGGTGCCCAGCATGGTGGCGCACGCCTGTAGTCCCAGCACTTGGAAGGCAGAGGCAGGTGGATCTCTGTGAGTTCAAGGCCAGCCGGTCTACATAGTGAGTTCCAGGACAGCTGGGGCTACAGGGAGACCCTGTCTCAAAAAGACAAAAAAAAAAAAATGTTGCTGGGTGTGACGATGCATGTCTTTAATCCAAGGACTCAGGAGGCAGAGGTAGTCCTAGAGTGCTTGCCTAGTATCCGTGAAGCATGTCCCCAGCACCATATAAATTAAGCGTGATCCCCACACTCAAGAGCTGGATATAGAAGGGTCAAAAGTTCAATGTCATTCTCAACTACTTAACAAAGCCAGCCTGGGCTACTTGAGACCCTGTTTCAAAGAAACAAAAGGCAAGGCTCAGTAGGTAAAGGTACATGGTACCAAGTCTCATGACCTGAGTTTGATCTTTGGATCAGAGGCAAGTTGTCCTCTGACCACCACATGAGTGCCATGACACATGCACACATAAACATGCAAATACATACATACACACACATACAAATACAATTTTATGCCTGTGAGATAGCTCAGTAGATAAAGGCCCTGCTGCCAAGCCTGATGATTTGAGTTCCATTCCGGTGGAAGGAAAGAACTGACCCCCTAAAGTTGTCCTCTGTTCTCCACACCCATGCTTATGTTCCAGGCCCTGGGTTCAATCCTCAACACCAAGTAAACAGTAATAACTAAAATAAACAAATAAAAACCTAAGAAAACAGAGGGGGCTATAGAGATGACCCAGTAGTTAAGAGCACTGGCTGTTCTTTCAGGATTTGGTTCCCAGCACCCACATAGCAGCTCAAAACTGCAACTCCAGCTCCAGGGCATCTGAATCCCTCTCTGGCCTCCTCAGGCACTAGGCACACACGGTACACATATATACATGCAGGCAGACACTTATGTACATAAAATAAGAATAATAAATCTTGCTGGGCATGGTGGTACCTGCCTTTAATCCCAGCACTCGGGAGGCAGAGGCAGGCGGATCTCTGTGAGTTCAAGACCAGCCTGGTTTACATAGTGAGTTCCAGGACAGCTGGGGCTACGGGGAGACCCTGTCTCAAAAA
>NW_008330926.1:2726700-2732472 GCF_000622305.1 Nannospalax galili
TTAAAATATTTTATTTATTATTTTTATGTTATGTGTATGAGTGTATTTCCTGCATGTATGTAAGTGCACCCGTGTCATGCAATGCCCGTAGAGGACAGAAGAGGCTGTCGGATCCCCTGGGACTGGAATTACAGACAGTTGTTAGCTGCCATGTGGGTGCTGGGATTCGAACCTGGGTCTTCTGCAAGAACAGTCAGTGTTCTTAACCGCTGAGCCATCTCTCCAGGCCCAAATAATCTTTTAAAATTTAAATCAGATAAAAATCTTTTCCACAGTATTGGTGTGATGAGATAATACATGTGAGACAGTTGTCTACATGATGACTACTATTTCAAAACGGAAGTAAGGGGTGTTTGTGGTGGAAGGGAACAGCTATTGTCATTGTGCCCAGGGAAGACTACCAACTAAAACATGGATTGGAATTCATTGCAGCACCATGTGACCTTGATGCTAAGAACAGTATGGGAAAGGAGGAAGGAAGTCACAGTTTCCTGTCCCCACTCTGAGGCCCTAGGTGAGTGGACTTGGGCATGCCCTCAGTTCTTTTCCTACCCTATATCATTAAGCAGTCCAGTCAATTACTCTGTTGCTCCATGATCTGTCCTGCTCTGGCCTGTGGAGTCAGAGTTCCATAGAATCCACAGTCTCCTCCATTCCAAACACCATTTTCAGAGTTCTGGACCCTGAGACAAACCCTCACCACACCTCATCCTGTCTCCCCATGACCTCAGTCAACTGGAAAAAAATGCCTCACAAGGTCAACCCTTTCTCTGCCCACATCGCTAACCATGCAGAAGCTGTGATGAACAGCATGGGATGGTGGTAAGAGTGACATTTTTTCAAGGATTCTCAAAGTCAGCACCTTGCTCTCTGTTGCATAATTAATATTTGAGGGGCTTAGACAAATGACTCAGCAGTTAAGAACACTTGCAGAGAACTGGGGTTTGGTTCCCAGCATTCACATAGTAAGATAGTAACTGCCTGTAACTCCAGCTCCAGGGGATTCAACACCTTCTTCTGGCCTCTGCAGATACTGCATGCATATGTTGCACATAGAACATACACATAAAAATAAAAATAAATCTTTTTTTAAGACAGGTGTGGTGGCACATGCCTTTAATCCCAGCACTTGGGAGGCAGAGGCAGGCAGATCTTTGTGAGTTCGAGGCCAGCCTGGTCTACATGGTGAGTTCCAGGACAGCTGGGGCTATGAGGAGACCCTGTGCCCCCAAAAGAAAATCTTTTTAAAAAGATAATGTTTAGCTGTGCGTGGTGGTGCATGCCTTTAATCCCAGCACTTGGGAGGCAGGCAAATCTCTGAGTTCAAGGCCAGCCTCTCTGTAGAGAAAGAGAGTTCCAGGACCCCTGGGGCTACAGGAAGACCTTGCCACCCCCCCCACCCCGCCCCACCCCCGGCTCCCAGAAAAAAAGATAATGTTTCACACTCAGTTTTCTTGGAGTGCTGGGATCAGAGGGTACTTTCAGAGGGGCTTAATGAACCCATATGAGAACCCCAAAAGTGAGAGAGATGCTGGCTAGGAAACAGGATGTTTGGGGTTTTGAGTAAAAGATGGGTGGAAAGGGGTTGGCAGAAGGGTTAGGCAAGCCTTTCAGGCTTCCTCCTGGCCTCATGGACTGATTCTGTGTGCCTTCATGTTAGCTACTCATCTCTCTTAAGGCCATGTCTACTCTTTTTTGCCAGAATAACATTGCCAGTCTGGCAATGTGAGGTAACTTTGGGCTACTGTAGTAGAGCACTTCCTAACTCCCTCAGTTCCATCCCTTGCACACAAAACAAAGACAAAAGCGAACAAAAAAAAAACGTGTAAGTCCAACTTTGGTTGGGGAGCTGGTTTACTGGGACAGGCGGTGCAAGTGTGAGGGTCACAGTTCAAATCCCTAGAATTTATGAAAAACTGGGTTCAGTAGCACATACCTATAATCCTAGGCAAGATATCTGGGAGGCAGAGACAAAGGGAATCCTGAGAAGCTCATGGGCCGGCTAAGAGTGAACAACAAAAAGACCCTTTTTTAACCAAGGTTCTCTTTAAATTGCACAGGCATGCCATGGCTAGTGTGTGCCCCGCCTTCTCAACACAGGCACACATATATCATAAACACACAAAAAATATTAAATTTAAAAATATATTTAAATTTTAAAATTTTTCAAAGATTTAATTTTGTTGTGTTAGACTCATTTCTCTTGGCTTAGAAGAAAGAAGCTGGGGAGGTAGGTGCTAGAGAGCAGGCTCAGAGCGGTTCAGAGAGCTTGCTCCTCTTCCACAGGACCTCAGTTCAGTCTCCAGCGCCCATATCAGGTGGCTCTCAACAACCTGCAACTCCAGCTTCAAGGGATCTGACACCCTCTTCTGGCCTCTACACGTACCTGCACACATATGATATACACACACAACTCAGACATATAGTTTTATTTTTATTTTTTAAAAAAAGAGGGCTGGAGAGATGACTCAATAGTAAGAGCACTGACTGCTCTTGCAGAGGACCCCAGGTTTGATTCCAGCACCCACATGGTGGCTATGAACGAACCATCCTTAACTCCAGTTCCAGGGCAATCCAAAGCTCTCTTCTGACCTCTGCAGCATTGCATGATACAGGTGCACTCACACACATGCAGGCAATACACTCATACACATAAAATAAAACTTTTTTTTAAAAAAGAAAAGAAGCTAACTTATAATTCCAAGGCTCTACTGTTCCTTTAAAACACCTGTCCTGGGACTGGAGAGATGGCTCAACAGTTAAAGAACACTGGCTGTTCTTGCAGAAGACCTTGGTCAAAATCCCAGTACCCAGGTACACGGCAGTTAATGACTGTCTGTAACTCCAGTTCCAGGGGATCCAATGGCCTCGTCTTTCCTCTGTGGGCATTGCATGACACGGGTGCACTTACATACAGACATTCAGGCATTACATATATACACATAAAATAACAATAATAAAAATAAAAATACCTGTCCCAACCAGGCATGGCTGGGTATCTATAGCCCCAGCAGAGGCAGAGGAGTGATTCCTCAGAGTTCCCTGGTCAGCCAGTTAGACTGAAATAGCAAGCTCTGATTTCAGTGAGGGACCCTGTCTCAGGCATTAAGAGAGCAATGGAGGAAGCCATCAAATGTCCTGTCCAGCCTCCACATGTACATGTGTGGATGTGTGCATCTTGCATGCACCACACAAATACAGCACACATACAAATAATACTAATAATATACCTGTCTTGTTATTACCATTTTTTAATTTTAATTTTTATGTTTTGTTTTGTTTTTTGAGACTGAGTCTCACTGTATAGACCAAGCTGGTGTCGAAATCAGAGATCCAACTGCCTCTGCCCACCCAGTGCTAGGATTAAAGGCCTGCGCCCCCTGCCCAGCACTATTTTTTTCCTTCTTTATTCATTCCAGTCTGAAGTCTTTTCCCTTGGACCGAGATCATCAACACCCCCTTGTAGTGATGGTTATGTAGAGGGTGTTGCCACCAGCTGGCTGTGTCTAAAGTTTTTTTCTTTGTATTTTGGTCACTCATTCATTCATTCATTCATTCATTCATTCACTAAAAACAGTATTTCCTTAACACTTATTTTGTGACAGGTATGGTGCTAAGTTCTGGGGAGACAAAAGAAAATTATGTTGTCTTTGTAGAAAATAATCAACTCTTTGAGACAGAAGGAATCTGTAAAGTCATCTGATTCAATTTCTCATTTTATAGACAGAAAATGACTTGCCCAAGGCTACAGGGAAGTGGAAATGGACTCAGAATTTGAGATAAAAATCTTTTGACTTTATCGGCCAGCAAGATGGCTCAGCAGGTAAAAGCAAAACCTGACAAACTGACAAACTGAGTTTGATCTCTTGAATCCATGGGGCAGTGGGGAAGCCAGATGTGGTGATGAGCCCCTAAACATTTTCTTATCTCCACAAGCTTGGACACACACACACATGCACTAATAGTAATAAGTTTACTTAAAAATACCAGTAGCACATACTGATTTTTATTATACAATGAGAATCTATACAAGTTATCCTTGTTTGTTGTTGGTTTTGGTCTTTTAAATTTTTATTTATTATTTTGATTTTTTTTTTTTTGTCTTTTTTGAGACAGGGTCTCCTTGTACCTCCAGCTGTCCTGAAACTCACTATGTAGACCAGGCTGGCCTCGAACTCACAAAGATCCACCTGCCTCT
Organism: Nannospalax galili; assembly: GCF_000622305.1. NCBI lineage: Eukaryota > Metazoa > Chordata > Mammalia > Rodentia > Spalacidae > Nannospalax > Nannospalax galili. The sequence goes on from NW_008330926.1 coordinate 2,730,899, forward strand.
GCCTCCCAAGTGCTGAGATTAAAGGCATGCGCCACCATGCCCGGGTTATTATTTTGATTTTAAGTGTATGTGTGTATTGCCTACATGTATGTAAGTGCACCCATGTTGTGCAATACCTATGGAGCGCAGAAGAGGGAGTCAGATTCCCCTGGAACTGGAGTTACTGACAGTTGTTAGCTGCCATGTGGGTGCTGGGATTTGAACCTGGGTGCTTTGTAAGAACATTCAGTGTTCTTAACTGCTGAGCCATTTTTCTAGCCCCTTCTTTGGTCTTTTGGAACAGGGTCTCCCTGTAGCCCCAGCTGACCTGGAACTTGCTATGTAGACCAGGCTGGCCTTGAACTCACAGAGATCTGCCTGCCTAGTGGTGGGATCAAAGGCATGAGCCACCATGCCCAGCAAAAAAAAAAAAAAATATTTTTCATTTATTGAGAATTTCATACATGTATATAAGGTGTTTTGATCAAATCCACGCCCACTCCCTCCCCTCCAACTCCTCCCATATCTCCCCATCACTTTTTCCTGACAACTTCATGTACTCTTTCTTCTTTTATTTTTGTTTAAATTTTATTTATTATTTTTATTTTATGTGTATGCACATATTGCCTGCATGCAGGTAAGTGCACTCATGTCGTGCAATGCCTGTGGAGGTCAGAAGAGGCTGTCAGATCTCCTGGGACTGGAGTTATGGACAATTGTTAGCTGCCATGTGGGTGCTGGGATTCCAACCTGAGTCTTCTGTAAGAACAACCAGTGTTCTTAACTGCTGAGTCATCTCTCCAGCCCACACCCCTCCCTTTTTTTTTAAATGGGGCTTTTTGCTACTCTAACATTCTCCCCTCTGAAGACATAACCCTAAAATCTTTTAAGGATTGATAAAAGCTCCCAAATACTTTTGACATTTTTGGCCTTTGAAACAGAGTATGTTGCTAAGAGGCCCAAGGACATTGTGAGTGGGAAACTTATCCTGCAGGGTTCTTTATGGAAACTTTTGGAAGTTTCTGTGAATAACACAATAGAAATAATACTTAACTAATAAGTAATTGAAGTTAGCCAGAAATTCTGTTTTTTTTTTTTTTTTTTATTTTTTGTCTGCTTTTTTGACAATTGGCAAGCACCACCACGCCTGGCCTCTTTGGTTTTTTTTTTTTTTTTACCCTAACTGCCTAGCCAGTTCCTACCTCCTATTCTTATCACACCATCCTTTGAAGAGTTTATCCTAATTGTCAATAGGGAATAGGGACACAGACCGCTCTGGCTTCTTCCATGCTGAACCAAGGACGCAAAGTGGGATCCCTTCACTGGGTCTATCTAAAGGACTCCCAAACTGCATAACTTTTATCTGTGGGGAGAAAAGAAAGACCTTGACTGGTGACTAGGAGCTGTGAAAGAGAAGTAAATTAGGCAAGAGTATTACAAGTTGTAGACAGGGAACTAGAAAAACGTCAGAGCAGGGCAATTTTCAAATGTTCATATGAGAGTCCATTGAAATTTCTTGACAAGGGCTTCCAAAAGCATCCCTCTATTGGGTTCCTCCTCATTTTTCTTTTGTCTGCCAAGGCTGGACTCTAGAG
>NW_008330926.1:2732610-2737365 GCF_000622305.1 Nannospalax galili
GTCCGTTCCCTCCCAAAGGCTTCTAGATAGGGGGAGAAAACAAATTTGTCCATCATTTTAGAACAATAGCTGGTTGTCTCCCTTAACTTAGAGCTGGGCACTACAGTATTGGAGACCAAGATTTGAAGTCTTACAGCTGAGCAGAACTTTCCGGTTAGGAACAAAATCATCAATGAGAAATAATTGTCTAAATAACTTTTCTTTTTTTTTTTTTTTGGTCTTTTTGAGATGGGGTCTCCCTGTAGCCCTGGCTGGCCTGCAATTCACTATGTAGACCAGGCTGGCTTTGAACTCACAGACATCCACCTGCCTCTGCCTCCCCAGTGCTGGGACTACAGGTGTGTGCCACCACGCCCTGCTCTAAATAACTTTTTTTTTTTTTTATCTTTTTGAGATAGGGTCTCCCCGTAGTCCCAGCTGACCTGAACTCACTGTGTAGACCAGGCTGGCCTTGAACTCACAAAGATCTGCCTGCCTCTGCCTCCCAAGTGCTGGGACTAAAGGCATGCACCACCATGCCTGGCCCGATAACTTTTTATATGGACTTAAACTTAATGTCTGGGAAGTGTAATCCCTTGAACGCTTAAAGAAATATACTGATGGCTTTACTCTTTGGTTATACTTTCCTTTTGGGTGTTTAAGACCATACAGTTGGCCCAAATAAATCAATTTATTTTTACACTTAAGGTCATTTGAGGATGTTCCTCAGGGATCACATGGGCTTGGGAGGAGCCCCTGGATTTCTTTTACCAGCTCCATCTATGTGAAGGTAAGTCAAAGGTCCTGCTCGACCATGTTTGGCTTCACTTGGAAGCATGGATGAGATGTTTCCTCTGAGCTGACCCTCCTCTTTGTAGACTGGACACTGGTTCAAGTCCATCTGGTGGGGTCTCCATGGCCTCCCTGGACAAGAGGACAGGTGACCCACCACAGTTACAGGACATTTGGAGAGATGTTCCATAGTCCCTTGCAACTTAGTCAACCTTGGAGGGCAAGGGGCAAAAACTGTCCTTTAAGTCCCTCTGACCAGATTAGTATAGGCCTCAAAGATAGCTGTTAAGCAAGAAGGTGCGTTCCACCAGTCTGGTACTTTTAATTACCATGTGCCGTGTAGATAAAGCTTGGGTGAAAAAACAAATATTCTCAGATAAACCTTGACTAGATATGTATTTTGTCCCTTAAACTAGCTGACTAAACTATGACCATTGACATTTTAAGATTCTGTGTATATTATTTTTGTCTCATCCTTTGTATACCATAACAAACCTACCCAGACCTTCATCACTTGCTTAGGCTTTCTCATTTTTTCTATTTTGGAAAATATCTCCATTCTCATATCCTTTCAACATCTTTTACATTCTCATTTTATCTTTAAGTAATTATGAGATATAATAGCATTAACAAATAAATTTTCTATCTGTTGTTCTTTTCCTGGGGACACTAAGCAATGCTTATTCCATTTTAAGGTTCTAATATCAAACCAATGTTTGATTAAAGTTTTACCGGGGAACCAATGAACTTATTGAGCTTACTTACCAAGATAACTGAGGGGTTGCTGAAGTGTATGAATGACCTGAGGGTATGCACACTGGAAAGCCTTTACCCAGCATGGGTTAACCCTTCTCCTCTTAGTCTTCCCCAGATTGTATACTTTAGCCCTCCCCAAATCCAGGAGATCATGTGTTATTAGGGCCAAATTACATACAGTTGGCTGGGAAGAGTGGCTGGATATGCTGGGGAGGGTCCAATGACCCTGCCAGGCCCTCCCTTAATAAATGAGCACAACCATCAACAAGACCAATTGTGAAAATGTTTAGCGATCAGGCACAGCTGAAGTAGTAATGATGGTAGCTATTTCATGCAGAAGAGACTGCTGTATAGCATCATCTTGCTAAAAGGACACGGAATTTGAAAGGATTTGGTGTTAGGATCCACATATGAGGGAGAACCTATGTCGATTGTTTTTCTGCATCTGTGTCACTTAGTATAACAGTTTCTAGATCCATCCATTTACCTGCAAATTTCATTATTTCATCTTTTTAAAAATATTTTATTTATGCCAAGCGTGGTGGAACACGCCTTTAATCCCAGCACTTGGGAGGCAGAGGCAGGCAGCTTAGGAGTGCTAGGATTACAGGCCTGTACCACAATGCCTGACACGTTTCCTTTTACTTTCTTTTTTTAAAAAAGTTTTGTTAGTATATATATATATATTTTTAAATATTTTATTTAGTATTTTTATTTTTATGTGTATGAGTGTAATGCCTGCATGTATGCGAGTGTACCCGTGTTGTGCCATGCGTAGAGATCAGAAGACAGCTTCTGATTCCCCTGGAACTGGAGTTAAGGATGGTTCATAGCTGCCATGTGGGTACTGAGAGTTGAACCTGGGTCCTCTGCAAGAGCAGTCAGTTCTCTTAAACCCTGAGCCATCTCTCCAGCCCCTATTTCATCTTTCTTTACTGCTGAATAGAACTCCATTGTGTAAATATACCACATTTTTTGTTAATCACTTGTCAGTTGAGGGGCACCTAAGTTGCTTCCATCTCTTAGCTATTGTGAAAAGAGCAGCAACAAACATGGTTGTACAAGTGTCTCTACAATAGGATGAGTCCTTTGGGTATATGCCAAGGAGTGGTATAACCGGGTCATATGGTAGGTTCATTTTTAGTTTTTTTAAGAGTTCTCCACACTGTTTTTCATAGAGACTGCACAAGTTTGCAGTCCCACCAGCATCCTTGCCAGCATTTGGCATCATTTGTACTTTTGATCCTAGCCAGTCTGATTGGGGTAAGGTGATACCTTAGGGTGGTTTTAATTTGCATTTCCCTAATTACTAAGAATGTTGAACACTTTTTGAGATTTTTATTAGCCATCTTTATTTCTTCCTTTGAGAACTCTCTGTTTATATCTTTAGCATGGGGTAAAGATTTTAATTGGGTCATTTGGTTTCTTGATTCTTTGTTTTTTGAGTTCTTTATATACTCTGGTTGTTAATCCTCTGTCAGATGTGTCACTAGTGAAGATTTTTTTCCCATTCTGTGGGTTTTCTCTTCACTTTTTTGATTGTTTCTTTTGCTGTTCAGAAATTTTAGTTTAATGAGGTCCCACTTGTTCTTTGCTGACCTTAATTCCTGAGCAACTTCTGTCTGATTCAGAAAATTCTTTCCTATACCTATATTTTGTAATTTACTGCCAATATTTTCTTCTAATAGTTTCAGGGTTTCCAGTTTCACATTGAGGTCTTTGAGTCATTTGGAGTTGACTTTTGTGCAAGGTGAAAGATAAGGATCTAGTTTCATTCTTCTACAGATGGCAATCCAGTTTTGCAAACACCATTTGTTGAAGATGCTGCCTTTCCTGCATTGTGGTTCTTGGCACCTTTGTACAATATCAGGTGACTGAAATTGTGTGTACTCGGGTTTGGGTCTTCAGTGATGTTCCATTGATCTATGTGTCTATTTTTGTGCCATAGTAATCCCCCCAGCATTTCTCTTTGTGCTCAGGGTTGCTTTGGCTAACCGGGGTCTTTTGTGCTTCCATATGAATTTAAGGATTTTTTTTTCTAATTCTGTGAAATATGTCATGGGGATTTTGATTGGGATTGAATCTATATATTGCTTTTGGTAGGATGGTCATTTTCACATATTAATTCTTCCAATCCATGAGCACGGGAGGTCCTTCCATCTCCTGGTGTCTTCCTCAATCTCTTTCTTTAACAATTTAAAATTTTCGTAGTAGAGGTCTTTAATGTAAGAGGTCAGATTTATTCCAAGATATTCTATTTTATTTTTTTGCAGCAATCATGAATGGGAGCATTTCCCTGTATTCTTTCTCCAATTGGTTGTTACTGGTATATAGAAAGGCTACTGATTTTTGTAGATTGATTTTATAACCTGCCAGTATACTGAAAATGTTGATCACTTCTAGGAGTTTTCTAGTGGCACTTTTGGGATCTCTTAGGTATATAGTATCATATCACCTGCAAAAAGTGATAGTTTGACCTCTTATTTTCCCATTAGTACTCCTTTAATTTCCTTCTTCTGTCTTATTTCTCTAGTAAGTGTTTCAAGCACTATGTTGAAAAGGAGTGGAGATAGTGGACATTCTTGTCTGGTTCCTGATTTTAATGGGAATGCTTCCAGTTTTTCTCCATTCAGAATGATATTGACTATGGGTTTGTTGTATATAACTTTAATTATGTTGAGATATATTCCCTCCAGTCCAATTCCCTCTAGAACTTTGAACATAAATGCATGCTAAATTTTGTCAAAAGCCTTTTCTGCATCTATTGAGATGACCATATGGTTTTTGTCTTTGAGTCCATTTATATGATTAATGATGTTTTTTGACTTCCGTATATTGAACCATCCCTGCATCTCTGGAAGAAAGCCTACTTGATCATGGTATATATTCCCTCCAGTCCAATTCCCTCTAGAACTTTGAACATAAATGCATGCTAAATTTTGTCAAAAGCCTTTTCTGCATCTATTGAGATGACCATATGGTTTTTGTCTTTGAGTCCATTTATATGATTAATGATGTTTTTTGACTTCCGTATATTGAACCATCCCTGCATCTCTGGAAGAAAGCCTACTTGATCATGGTTCATGGTGTTTTTTATGTACATCTGTATGCAATTTGCAAGTATTTCGTTGAGAATTTTTGCATCTATATTCATTAAGGTTATGGGTCTATAGTTTTTTGTTGTTGTTCTTGTATGTTTACCTGGTTTTGGCATTAGAGTAATGCTGG
>NW_008330926.1:2737869-2741844 GCF_000622305.1 Nannospalax galili
AATTTTTTAAAAAATATTTTATTATTTTTTACTTTTATTTTATATGTATGCGTGTATTGTATACATGTAGGTAAGTGCACCTGTGTCGTGCAATGCCCACAGAGGACAGAAGAGGCTGTTGGATCCCCTGGAACTGGAGTTTTGGACAGTTGTTAGCTGCCATGTGGGTGCTGGAATTTGAACCTGGGTCTTCTGCAAGAACAGCCAGTGTTCTTAATCGCAGAGCCATCTCTCTGGCCCCCTCTTTCTAATTTTGTAGTGTAGGCACTTAAGAGCTATAAACTTCCCCCTTATGATTGCTTTTTTTTTTTTTTTTTTTTTTTCTGTCTGAGACACGGTCTCTCTGTAGCCCCAGCTGTACTGGAACTCACTATGTATACCAGGCTGGCCTTGAACTCACAGAGATCTGCCTGGCTCTGTCTCCTTAGTGCTAGGATTAAAGGTGTGCTCCACCATGCCCAGCTATGACTGCTTTTAAAGTGTCCCAGAGGTTGGGTTGTGTTGTATGGTCCTTTTCATTGAATTCCAGGAATTCTTTTATTTCTTTCTTAATTTCTCCTTTGACCCACTCATTGTTTAGGAGTGTGTGTTCAATCACCATGAGTTTGTGTAGTGACTAGGGCTTCGTCCAGTGTTGATTTTGAGCATTATTGCATTGTGGTCCGATAGAATTAATGGAATTATTTCAATTTTTTTGTATTTGTTGAGGTTTGTTTTGTGGCCCAGTATGGGGTCAATTTTTGAAAAAGTTCCATGGGGTGCTGAGTAGAAAGTGTATTCTTTGGTGGTTGGTTGGAATATTCAAAAGATGTCTGTTAGGTCCATTGATGTATGGCATCATTTAATTCAGACGTCTCTGTTTATTCTTTGTCCAGTTGACCTGTCTAATGGAGACAGTGGGGTATTGAAGTCCCCTACTATTACTGAGTTGGGGTTAGTCGATGTCTTAAAGTCCTGTAGTGTTGTTTTTATGAATTTGGGTGCACCAGAGTTTGCTGCATATATGTTAAGGATTGTAATATCTTCTTGGTTAATTGTTCCTTTGGTCACAATGAAGTGACCCTCCTTATCTCTTCTGATTAGTTTTGACTTGAAGTCTATTTTGTCAAATATTAGAATTGCTTGTTTCTTTTATTATTATTATTATTTTTGTTTTATGTGTATGAGTGTATTGCCTGCATGTATGTGAGTGCCCCTGTGTTGTGCAATGCCACGGAGGTCAGAAGAGGGTTTTGGATTCCCCTGAAACTGAAGTTAAGGACGGTTTGTAGCAGCCATGTCGGTGCTGGGAATTGAACCTCGGTCCTCTACAAGAGCAGTCAGTGCTCTTAACCGCTGATCCATCTCTCTAGCCCCTCTTGCTTGTTTCTCAGCACCATTTGCTTGGAATATTCTTTTCCATCCTTTTACCTTAAGGTAGTGCCTGTCCTTGAAGGTGAGATGGGTTTCTTGCAGACAGCAAAAGATGGATTTTGTTTCTTAATACATTCACTTAGCCTGTGTCTTTTGACTGGGGTGTTTGGTCCATTGATATTTAAGGCTATTATTATTTTAAAAAATATTTTATTTATTATTTTTATTTTATGTGTATGAGTGTATTACCTGCATGTATGTAAGTGCACCCGTGTCATGCAATGCTGCAGAGGTCAGAAGAGGGCTTTGGATTCCCCTGGAACTGGAGTTAATGATGGTTCGTAGCTGCCATGTGGGTGCTGGGAATCGAACCCAGGTCCTTTGCAAGAGAAGTCAGTGCTTTTAACTGCTGAGCCATCTCTGCAGCCCCTATTTAAGGTTATCATTGAAAGATGTGTATTGGTTGTTGTCATTTTGATTCCTGTTTGTGTTCTCTGTCTAATTTTGTGTTTCCTCAATTATACCTTTATTTTCTTTCATTGTCACTGGGGTATAGTTGTTTCTCTCTCTGTGCTCTCTATATTGCTTCAAGTATTCTTTGGAGGGCTGGTTTTGTGGACATGTATGCTTTCAGGCTATTTGTCCTGTCATGGAAGATTTTTCTTTCCCCCTCAACTATAATAGACATTTTTGCTGGGTAAAGTATTCTGAGCTGACATCTATTGTCAGGTAGAAGTGGAAATACCTTGGTCCAGGCTCTTCTGAATTTCATAGTTTTCATTGATAAGTCAGCTGTAATTCTGATGGGTTTTCCTTTCTATGTGAGTTGTTTTTCTTTTTAGCTTTCAGTGTTCTCTCTTTGTTCTGTACATTTAGTGTTTTTGCTATGATATACCATGGGGAGTTTCTTTTCTGATCTTGTCCATTTGGGGTTCTATGTGTTTCTTGTGTTTGTATGAGGATGTCTTTCCTTAATTTGGGGAAATTCTTTCACTTGGGAAATTGTCTTCTACAGTCCTGTTTAAGATCTGATTAATACCATTAACTTGAAAGTCTCCTTCCTCTATGCCTATGATACATAGATTTGGTCTTTTCATGGTGTCCCACATCTTTTGCATATTCCATTCCTGTGTTTGTTTGTTTTATTTAATTTTCCATAATCTTTGCTTGAGTGGTCCAGTTCTCCAACTTTATCCTTCAGTGTTGATATTCTGTTTGTTTTCCATTTCATTCATTCTAGCAGTAAGGCTTTCCCCTTTTGTTTCAAGTTGGCTTATTGAGTTTCTGCCAATGTTTCTGTTTCTTTTGTGAATTCATTCTGAAGTTTATCCCTATCTTCTTTCGGTTCTTTGATTTGTTTGTTCATGTGTTCTTTAAATTCATTGAATTCCTTGATCATGTTTATGATTGTTCTTTTAAATTCAGTGTCCTGGGTTATCTCTGGTGGAGTTTGGTGGGGACATAGTGTTTTGACTTTCCATTTTATTATTCTTTCATTGTGATTTTGGCATGTGAATTTCTTTTGCTGTTGATAATTCTAATATGAGAATTAAATTGAAGTATGCTTCTATTTGTATTATTGGGGTGCTTTGGTCCTTTCTTTATTGGTTATGTAAAGCTGGTTGGTACAGGTTTCAGGTTCTCTCACGTTTTATTTTGGAGGGAACTGATGGCTTCAGATCAGCTATTCAGGAGCTCCCACAGAAGCCCAAGTCAGGTTCCAGTCAGGTGCACTCAGGCTTCCTTCTAAGGTTTGGACCCCTATTAGCAGGAACTCAGAGAAATTCTGGGAAATTCCCCTCCCTGGTGGGCGGGGGGGGGGCGATTCTCAGTTGGTCTGCTGTGTTCTCAGCCCCTATGCCAGAGGAAGGCCAGAAACAGCACTCTCTGGCAATCTGCTGAGATCACAGCCATTACACAGATGGAGGTCCTAACCTGCCCTCTCAGGCTGTCTGCTAAGATCTCAGCCTTGGCCTACCAAATCCAGGCCTGCCCTGGGGCCTTGGGAGGGGCCTCAGGAAATCCCAGTTAGGGGGTTGGTACTATGCAATTAGGGGAAGTTCACCACCATGAAGAGGCAGGATCCAGGGGCACTCTCAGGAAGTTCCCTGCATTCTCATGCCCTATGCCAGAGGGAGGCCAGAACTTGGCACTCTCTGGTCATCTGCTGAGATCACAGCCACTATGCCAATGGAGGTCGGAGCCCACTCTCTCAAGCTGTCTGCTAGGATCTCAGCCTTAGCCTACCAAAGCCAGGTCTGCCTTTGCCCAGCAAAAATTTATATTTTTATGTACTGTGCCAAATATTTGACCCTCAAAAGAAAGATTACATACTTCATATTAGTGTCCAGCTTAAAGCCTCATTTAAATATAGAAAAAAGTAAAGGTATTTCCCCTTCTCTGTTTAATATATACATAAAGTAAATATATACATAAAACATAAGATTTTTCTTTTACTACAACAATTATAGATAGAAATTAGCGAGCCAGGCATGGTGGTGCATGCCTTTAATCCCAGCACTCGGGAGGCAGAGGCAGGCTGATCTCTGTGAGCTCGAGGCCAGCCTGGTTTACATAGTGAATTCCAGGACAGCTGGGACTACAGAGAGACCCTGTCTCAAA
>NW_008330926.1:2741860-2746329 GCF_000622305.1 Nannospalax galili
GTTTTATAAAGAATTTATCAGCTGGTGTTAAGTATACATTTCATTCGTGCAGTCACTAAATCACTAAACATGTTTCAAGAGCTCTCTTTTTCGTACTAGGAAGTTTTTAATAGTATTGGCTTCTTTGAAGGGTCCATCTAGTACATCAGTGTAAAATGCATCCACTGCTCCTCTCTCACTTTTCATATGTAGTCAGCATTAGATTCATTTCCTTGTCTATCTCACTCAAATCTTTCTCCAGGGATTCATCTTTATAAAACAGTCCAGAATGGGGCTGGAGAGATGGCTCAGCGATTGAGAGCACTGACTGCTCTTGCAGAGGACCCGGGTTCGATTCCAGCACCTACATGGCAGCTACTAACCATCCTTAACTCCAGTTCCAGGGGAATCCAAAGCTGTCTTCTGACCTCTACAGCATTGCACGACACAGGTGCACTCACATACATGCAAGCAATACACTCATACACATAAAATTAAAATAATAAATAAAATATTTAAAATAGTCCAGAACATTCAGAGAAAGATGAATCTGATTTCCCAAGAAAAGATTGCTGTCAACTATCTGGTATGGGACTAACTGGCATGTGAGGCTCCAATTCTCTTGACCTCTTGTAATTTCTAGAATCAGGTTTCACAAGGTTTGCCATCATACTCTGGAGGCACAAACCTCCAGCTTCACTTGAAATCGGCCCACACAGTGGCCTTGGAACCAGCTTTGTCAGAGAAGTTCAGGAGTCAATAAATTCAGTTCAAGGCCATCCTAGTCTATATAGCAAGTTCCAGGCCAGCCAGGAACACATACTAAGACCCTGTCTCAACAAACCAAAGCAAAACAAAAATAGCAACAAAAATTCTTTTAAAGAATAAACTTTCCAGAGGCAGGTGGATCTCTGTGACTTCGAGGCTGGCCTGGTCTACATAATGAGTTCCAGGCCAGCTGGGGTACAGGGAGACCCTGTCTCAAAAAGAAAAAAAAAAAAAAAAAAGAAAAGAATATACTGTTTCCACTGCATCACAAAACTCTTTAATTTAGGCATTTCTCATCCATCATGCCTTCCATTTCCTGTGGGTCATAAACACCAGTCTCTGCCCTTGGGAATCTCCAGAGCCACAGAAGAAAACAATTCCAGGACAGACAAAGAGACAATGGTAACTTCTCTAGCGACGGTTCTTCATACCATCTTCTGGGAATGAGAAACTAGAATCAATGAAAATGCCTTTCCTCTGCCCTGTGTTCATATTACTTCATGGCACCATAATTTACCAGCCTAATTTTCTTTCCTGTTTATGGTCTGAGGACTGGTACTGGTAGACTATGGTGCCAACATTACATGAAACAGACTCCCCACTATGTCAATTGAATATCCACCTCTCCCTCAGTCCATCCCTGCCCTACCTGGGCAACCCTGCTTCTGCCATTCAAAGCTCTAGCTGTGGAATCTCCAGAGACCTGGGGAAGCAACAGGGACTGAGCTAGCTTCCATAAAGCATTAAGACAAGGAAAGTGCACTGAATTTTTCATGAAGGCAGAGACTAGAGCCTTGGGGGAACAACAAATGGCTAGTCCCCTAATCTAGTCCCCTAATCTCACATCAACCCAATCACCGTTTCTACTGCTAAGATTTACTGGAAAAGGTTCTCCAGGGGTATGGCAGGTCCAACACAGAGGCAAGTTCTGAAAAACTCAATCAATCTCTCTCACTCTCTCCGTCCATACACACACACACATGCACACACACTTAAATACCTGTACACACAAATACAAACATATATACATACACATAGAGAAGTCATTACTTTATTACAGAAAAATTTCAAAAGAAGTGAGGGCATTGTATCTCTTTTATTCTCCAAATTAAAATTGGCAGAGCATCAAAAACAGTTTCTTAGTAATAAATATGACAAAAGATTTTCAGCACTATTACACACTTAAACTAAAAATTAGTTGCTAGCCATGACAACACATGCTTTTAATCCCAGCACTCAAGAGGCAGAGGCAAGCAGAGCTCTGTGAGCTCAGGGCCATAGTCTAAGGCTGGCCTTGAACTTGTGATCCTACTGCCTCAACTTGCTTAGTCTGTGCAACCCAGCCCAACTTTTATGGGTTTTTTTGCTTGTTTTGGTTTGGTTTATATTTTTTATTACATTTATTTATTTGTTTGTTTGTTTGTGGTGTTTGTGTGTGTGTGTGTGTACATGTACGTGTGCCATGGGATGCATATCGAAGCTGAGAACCAACTTTTAGGAGCTGGCTCTCTCCTTCCATCATGTGGGTCCCTTAGGGATTGAAGTCAGGTTGCCAGGCTTAGTGGCAAGTATCTTTACCTGCTGAGCCATCTTGCTAGTCCAATGGTTTATTTTACTTTTAAAAAAAATTAGGGGCTTGAGAGATGGCTCAGCAGTTGATAGTGGTGGCTGCTCCTGCAGAGAACCTGGGTTTAGTTCCCAGCACCCACACAGTGGCTAATAACCATGTAACTCCACTTCCACAGGATTTGGTGCCCTCTTCTGGTCTCTGTGGGCATTGAACACATATGATGCAGTTACTTACATGCAGGCAAAATACCTATACTCATAAAATAAAAATAAATTTAAAAGTGTGGAAAAAAAAGTGTCAAAAATTTCTTAACATTTATTCAGGGTGTGTACATGGAAGGGCACATGTATGTGGAAGTCAGAGGACAGCTTGACAGCTTTCCCCTTCTACCATGTAAGATCCAGGGATTAAACTCAGGTCATCAGGCTTCAGTGTCTTTACTCCCTGAGCCATCTCACTGGCCCATTTATTTTATTTTTGAGACATACCTGGCTACCAAGCTAATGTGGATTTAGATTCCCTGTGTAGCCCAGGTTTGCCCTTGAACTTCAGCTCTTCCTTCCTCAGTCTCCCCAGTGCTAAGAATTATAAGTGTGTGCCTCTAAGCACATTATTTGAAGTGGAGTAAATTCTTTGCTTAGACTATATGATTATATCACTTTTTTGATATTAGGGCAGATCTGTTTGCCATTTTTCTTTAGATAATCCTTGGGAGAATAATTGATGAAAATGTTTATGTTCCCACTTAGAATATAGTCCTAAAGTGATTCCTTTCTGCCATTATCCCTTATATTTAAGATTAAGGGTTGATAGAAAATGCGTTTGGTGGGGCTGGAGAGATGACTCAATGTTTAAGAGCACTGGCTGCTCTTGAAGAGGACCCAGGTTAGACTCCCAGTGCACACATAACAGCTAACAACTATCTGTAACTCAAGTTCCAGAGGATCCAATGCCCTCTTCTGACCTTCACAGGTATTGCATAACATAGGTGCACTTACATACATGCAGACAATATATTCATGCACATAAAATAAAAATAAATCTTTTTTGAAAAGAAAGAAAATGAGGCTGGCAAGATGGTTCAGTGGGTAAAAGTGCTTGCTGCGTAAGTTTGACAACCTAATTTGTATCCCCAGAACCCACTAAAAAATGTCAGACTCAAAAATAAAATGGTGACTTGCATTTGTAATCCTAGTTTCCCTGGGCTACACAGGGAATCTAAGTCCAGGTTGGCTTGGTAGCCAAGTATATCTCAAAACTAAAATAAACACAGGCTGGAGAGTTGGCTCAGTGGTTAAGAACACTGGCTGTTCTTGCAGAAAACCTGAGTTCGAATCCAAGCACCCGCATGGCAGCTAACAACTGTCTGTAAGTTCACTTCCAGGAGATCTGCCAGCTTCTTCTGTCCTCCTCGGGCATTGCATGACACAGGTGCACTTACCTACATGCACTTACCTACATGAGGGCAACACATGCATACACATAATATAAAAATAATAAAGCCAGTTGTGGTGGCACACACCTGTAGTCCCAGCACTTGGGAGGCAGAAGCAGGCAGAGCTCTGTGAGTTCAAGGCCAGCCTGGTCTACACAGCGAGTTCCAGGACCGCTCAGGCTACGGGGAGACCCAGTCTCAAAAAGACCAAAAAAAAAAAATTTTTTTTAAGTAAAATAAACAATAGCCAGGTGTAGTGGTGCATGCCTTTAATCCCAGCCTTGGGAGGCACAGGCAGGTGGATCTCTGTGAGTCTGAGACCAGCCTGGTCTACATAGCAAGTTTGAGACCAGCTGGGGCTACAGGGAGACTGTGTCTCAAAAAGACCAAAAAAAATTATTAATTAATTAATTAAAATAAACAGGCCAGAGAGATGACTCAAGGAGTAAAGACACTGAGGCCTGAGGACCTGATTTGGATCCCTGAATCTCACATGGTGGAAGGAGAAATATGACTCCCACAAGTTGTCCTCTGACCTCCACATACATGTGCCCTTACATATACACATACTAAATAAATATTAAAAAATGTTTGACACTTTTTTAACTTCACATAGGTGGAACTGGTAAAAGAAAGGAGCCAGGGGTTCCTCCCAAGCCCATGTGACCCCTGAGGAACAGATCCTCAAATGACTTTAAGAGTAAAAATAAATTGGTT
>NW_008330926.1:2746413-2767034 GCF_000622305.1 Nannospalax galili
TGAAGGCTACATAACAAGCAACAATGCCAGATAGGAGATACCTTCTTTTGAGTTGTTGGCCATGGTAGCCAAAGGGACTCGCAGACAATAACCCAGCATAGAGCTGGGAAAATGAACAGCAGACCCCAATCTTACCTAAAGAATGTTGGCAACTGCTTGCTGCTAGAACTCTGGATAGGCTGACTAGATTCAGTGGATGGACGAGCACTGGGTCCATCCATGGCTGGGGGCACTGATAACACAGTGGATAGTAACCTGGATGACAGAGTATATGGGTTCCAATGGGGGGGAGGCTATGGGAGGGTGCCATTTCAGAGGCCGTTACAAAGATGAATAAGATTGTTTGGGATGTTCTCTATGAAATACATATACAAAAAAAATTTGACACTTATTTATTTATTGTGTGTATAGCTCCTGCCTCCAGATTCCTGCCCTGAATTCCTACCTTGGGGTCCCTGATGAACTGTGACCTGGGAGATGTAAGATAAGTGGGCCCTTTCCTCCTCAAGTTGGTAGTGGTCGGGGTGTTTTGTCATAGCAATGAAGAAACAAACTAGGACATTTATTTATTTATTATTTATTTATTGGTCTTTTTGAGACAGGGTTGCCCTGTAGCCCTAGCTGGCCTGGAACTTGCTATGAGGATCAGGCTGTCCTTGAACTCATAGAGATCTGCCTGCCTCTGCCTTCCAAGTGCTGGGATTAAAGGCGTGTGCAACTATGCCCAGCTATTTTTTTTACACTTTTAAATTTATTTTTATTTTATGAATATGGGTGTTTTGCCCATAGCACTCCTATGGTGAGATGAAGGTGTAGACAGGAGAATTGTCTTGAAGCCTGAGGGCCAGCAAACCTGAGGTACACAAAGTAGATAAAGAGAGACCTGACCTCAAGATGGCAGCAGGAGAGAACCCGAGGCAGGCGAGTCGCCATGAGTTCAAGGCTAACTTGGTCTACATAGTGAGTTTCAGGCCATGCAGGTCTACATAATAAGACCTTGTCTCAAAAACACCCTCAAACCAACAACAAAAAAAGTTGTAGGGCTGGAGAGATGGCTCAGTGATTAGGAGCACTGGCTGCTCTTGCAAGGGCATGGGTTCAGTTCCCAGTACCCACGAGGTGGCTAACAATCATCCATAACTCTGGTTCTGGCGCCCTCTGACCTGGTGCACTTACATACACGCAATAAAAAGAATAGATGACTCAGTGAGCAGTTTTTCTTCTTTCTTTCTTTCTTTCTTTCTTTCTTTCTTTCTTTCTTTCTTCTTTCTTTCTCTTGTTTGAAGCGGGTGTTCCCTGTAGCCCTAGATGTCCTGGAACTCACTATGTAGACCAGGCTGGTCTTGAACTCACAGAGATCCACCTGCCTCTGCCTCCCGAGTGCTGGGATTAAAGGTGTGCGCCACCACGCCTGGCAAGTAATTCTTTTTTAAAAAAATATTTTATTTATTACTGCCATTTTATGTGTGTGCGTGTGTTGCCTGCACGTAGGTAAGTGTACTGTGTTGTGCAATGCCTGCAGAGAACAGAAGAGGCTGTTGGATCCCTTGGAACTAGAGTTACAGACAGTTGTTAGCTGCCATGTGGGTGCTGGGAATTGAACCCGGGTCTTCTACAAGAACAGCCAGTGTTCCTAATCGCTGAGCCATCACTCCAGTCCCTCAGTGAGTAATTCTTTTGCCATGCAAGTGTGAGGACTGGAGTTCAAATCCCCAGCAAGCACATAAATGGGTAGGTGTGGCACCCTGCCTGTAATCCCAGCCCTGGGGAGGTAGAGACAGGGACTCTCCAGAACGAGCTGGCTAGATAGACTAGCAGAATTGGCAAAGTTTAGGTTCAAGTGAGAGATTATGCCTCAATGTATAAGGTGGAGAGCGATGGAGGAGGACACCTAACATCAACCTCTGGCCCCCATACACGTGTGCACACACCTGCATGAGGTGTATACCCACACACACACAGAAACACATGCCCATACCAGCCCCCCCCCCACGCACAGGCACAGGCACACACATTGATGGAGAAGCCTGGGGATGTAGCTTAGTTAGTAGCTTCACTACTTTACATGACTCCTGGGTTCCAACCCGAACACCACAAAAAAACAGATGTGGTGGTATCCAACATTATCCCAGCACTTAGGAGGTGGAGGCAGGAGGATCTTAAGTTTGAGATAGCTTGGGCCACATGAGACCCTGTCAACAAACCACCAAATTGCTGGGCACACCTAGAGTATGAAGAAAGGGGAACACAAGTTCAAAGCCAGCTTAGGCTATCTGGCAAAGATGCAGATCTTTGAGAGCAACAGGACCTTTCTCAGTCCAGATGTGCATGACCCAGGGACTTACAGTGCTGGCTCCTCACCAGTTACTAGAAGTCTATCTGACATAGGGGCTCTCAAGCTTGTCTCACATCTATGATAAAGATGTAGGGACATGGGGACACACACACATACACTCATACATACACACAGGAGTAGGGAAAGTGAAAGTCAGCTTTATTAAGGAGAATTATGGAAAAGTGAGAGAAACTCTTGAGAGTAGAGGTTCCAAAGAGGAAAAAGCACTGAGCCATTTGTGCAGGGGCTTTTTAGGACTCATGGAAGAAACTGGACAAAGACTGAGGTAATTTCTATTGAAAATGGTGAATTTTCTGGGCTTTTTGCAGGCCAAGTCAGTTAGGGAATGATACACTCTGTGCTTGTTCTGGCCTAGCCAGGGAGATGATCATGCATTGTTCTGGAACTGTTCACCCAGTTAGGGGAGATGAAGTCCCTCTTGTCTATCTCTGGCTTCTGCTTTGACAGCTGTTGACTTCGGCCCATCACTGGTTAACAACCCTGGCCAACATTGCTACTCTCCAAATTTGTAGGTGTTGCTGGTTTCACACCTTGGCATGGTCTGCTATGCATGAATTAGTCTATGTTCTCTCCATTCTCACATTTACATTAGCAGCTTGTAGCTTTACCATGGTGGGGACTTTCTTGGCTACGTCAAATCCACCTCCTTGTCTACAGGGCACTCTGGGATAGGTGGAGGCTTTTTAGAAGTCATTTTTACCCATAATTAAATATACTATAATTAGCTGCATTAGAAGCAAGACTATGTAAAAAGAGCAACAGTGTCTTGTGTTTCTCTGAGGATCTCCATGGGAGTGGTAACTTGCTAGTCATTCGATACTGGCTTTGTTCCCAGAGCCTTGTCTGTCCTCCTATCTCAACTCGGCTATGTCATACCCACCTGCAAGTCCCATTAGTTCTTATTCCTTGTGTTCCTGACCTTCATTTAATTTATGTTTTTGGCCTTTTTGAGACAGGGTCTCCCTATAGCCCAAGCTGGCCTTGAACTCACAGAGATCCACCTGCCTTTGCCTTTGCTGGGATTAAAGGCATGTGTCACCATGCCTGGCTTAATTTTATTTTATTTTTATTACTTGTTTTCATTGTGAAAAGTCTTTATTTTAGGAAAAAAATTAGTTATCAAAAAAAATTCAACAAGTGTTGCCTAGCAAAATACACCCAAAAGGAACTCACAGACAAAGTAAACTTTAAGTCAGGGCCTCACCAGTTCCTACAGTATTAGTGTTGTGTCTCAATTCTCAAAGCTAACTTTAAAAAGCTTAAACTTAACCTGAGATTGTAAACGAAAGTTTAACCTAGAATGAACCTGAGGAATCTTTAAATCAGGGATCTAGTACCTTTGAATTTTCTAAAAAAGTATATCTCCCCTGAGCTGGGCATGGTGGCGCATGCCTTTAGTCCCAGCAGAGGTAGACGAATCTCTGTGAGTTTGAGGCCAGCCTGGTCTACCTAGCGAGTTCAGGCCAGCAAGACCGTCTCAAAAAGCCAAAAAAAAAAAAAATACATCTCCCCAATGTTGTTCACTGTGGTATGCTGTAAAAGATCCACACTTAGCATACTTAAACTACTTTAACTTAGAGAACATCACTCAAAGTATGCTAAAATGTTAATTGAGAAGAGCAGGAGAAAATAGTTTGTTTATTCAATATTACATGCTAGAAGAAAAGTTTGCATGAGAAACATTGAAGAGGTAATTTTTTAATCCAGATTTCACAAGCTCATGGTACAAAGTGGGTCCCCAGCTTCCTCTGGAGTTACAAAATTGCTCTTCACTGCTTATTGACTGCCTGTCAGTTTTTTTATTGAAATAACTCGAATGTTCCTCCAATACTAATCCATCCATGTTGTCCTGATCTCTGTACCTGGCCCCCTAACAACCACTCAATGACTGTCTTTCCAGGCCACTATAGGTGGCCTGGGCTGCTGATACACCCATGCCCTGTATCACCTGACTGCTATAAGCCCCATTGCTGAATTCAGGAGGAGTTCTATTACCTATGTTGCATGTTGGCCCTATCCTTCCACATAACTGCCACAGCTTCTTCATGATGGGAAACTCAACATCAGCTTTGCCTGTCACTCTTCCATCATGGTCAGTCTCAATACGAACCTTCATGGGGTTGAGTGGAGAGAAGTTGTAAATGTTGATCTCTGTTGCTTTGTAGGGCAGCTCCCTCATGTGGACACAGTGGCTGGTGCTCTGTACTGTGAACTCCCTGTCTCCAGATCTGTGGTCATACATTCCTGAGGTCTTGCCCAAAAATGCCAGTGGTGAAGCTGTAGCCATCACTGAGGCCACTGTATTTTTCGTAGCCCCCATAGTCTGCACTATAGGCACTAGACTTCACCCTATCCAGGCCTGCCTACTTCACAATGCCAGTGTACCTCCTGGCTGTGCCAGGCTGGTCATAGGGCCCAGACCTCTGCACAGACATGAACTTCAGAAGTTACTTCCTTCTGACTCTTGAACACTTCAATATACCTGTACCCCATTCTCTCCTTGTGCTTCCCTACAGCTTTCTCAGCTAACTCCTGTGAGGCAAATTGCACAAACACCTCCCCTGTAATCTTGCCCTCTGGGTTCATAGGTACAATTTTGCAAAGGTTCCAATCTTAAAAAGAACAGAATGATTTCTTACTTTGTGTATCCAAATGGGAGTCCTTGAAGTCCCACAAAGTCATCATTGGCTATGTCAGTACTGTTTGGACCACTGTGCTTCAATACCCAAGCCAGGGCTGGAGAGATGGCTCAGCGGTTAAGAACACTAGCTATTCTTGCAGAAGACCCAGGTTTGAATCCCAGCACCCACATGGAAGCTAACAACTGTCTGTAACTCCAGCCCCAGGGGATCTGACAGCCTCTTCTGACCTCTGTGGGCATTGAATGACACGGGTGCACTTACCTACATGCAGGCAATACACGCATACACATAAAAAAATAAAATAAAATAAAATCAATACCCAATCCATCTCAGTTCTGTGTGACTTGAACACCTCAATATACCAGTTCCCATGATTTCCCTATCTTTTTCCAGAGCCAACTTTATATCATCAAGTTCAACTCAAGTTCAATGGAAGACTTACCACTCTGCCTGCCTTCTCTAGTGTAAATGAAATGAACACCTGCCATACCATCATGAATTGTACAGTCAGAGGAAGTTTTGTACGTCCTCAATTGAGCAGGACCATGGTAGGCCATGGAGTTTGACCACATAACCTTCACCTCTCTCAGGGCGTAGCATCATGGAAACTTGATGGGACTGATGTCACACAAGCTTGGGAAATTTTTTGTGGCACTTGAGGAGGTCAGGGGTGACTTCTATTTTCAATAAGCAAGCATGACACTTAAAATTACAGAGGCCTCTAAGGGAAAGTCCAGGGGCATCTTCTTTTTGTTCTTAACCTCAGAGCAGGAGGCTGATGGACCACTCTTCGGGGCTCCACAGCAGCTACGAGAAGGAAGAGCTACTTTTTATTTTTAATGTGTGTAAGTATATTGCCTGCATAGATGTACGTGCACTTGTGTTGTGCAATGCCTGCAGAGGTCAGAAGAGGGGGTCAGATCCTCTGGAACTGGAGTTACATACAGATGTTGGCTGCCATGTGGGTGCTGGGAACTGAACCCAGGTCCTTTGCAAGAACAGCCAGTGCTCTTAACTGCTGAGTCATTTCTCCAACCCTTCCCAATCTTCATTTTAATTTTAATGTCTATTCACACAGCATCAGCAAGACCTTGTCTCAAAGCAAACAAAAAACCCAAAACCATCACTATAGAAGCAGAGATACATTGTCATGTTGATTTTGGTTAGACATAGGACTCAATTATTCAAGCCTTATGTTTTTTTCTGGCAATTCAATTCCTGTAAGACTCCAAAAGTATTTATTTTTATTTTATGTGAGTATATGAGCATTTTGCCTGCATGTATGTGAAGGCACCATGTGTGGGAAAACCTGTAGAGGCCAGAAGAGGGCGTCATATCCTTTGAAACTGGAGTTAGACAGTTGCTAGCTGCCATGTAGGTACTGGGAACTAAACCTGGGTCCTCTACAAGAGCAGTTAGTGCTCTTAGTTGCTGAACCATGTCTCCAGCCCTCCCATAGGATTTTTTTTTTTTTTTGTAGTGTTGGCAACAGAAGTTCAGCCCTAACCCTGCTTCATACTGGCTTGTTCTGATAGTCTTTTCTGTGTTGATGCCAGTAGTCTAGTTTTACCTGAGTCCAGGTTCCTAAAAGATTAAGAGAACTCCTCAGGCTGCTGTGGGAAACACCACAGAGCTATGTCTCCATCCCTCCTACCCACCATGAACAAAAGACATTTTACTTATTAAATGCCAAAAGGTAAAAACTAACAATTGGACTTTTTTTTTTTTTTTTTTTTTTTTTGGTCTTTTTGATACAGGGTCTCCCTGTAGCCCCAGCTGTCCTAGAACTCACTATGTAGACCAGGCTGGCCTTGAACTCACAGAGATCCACCTGCCTCTGCCTCCCAAGTGCTGGGATTAAAGGCATTCACCACCATGCCCAGCCCAACAATTGGAATTTTATGTGAATTTTTATTCTATTCATTTTAACGGAATGTATCTCTGGTTACCTAGATGTTCCTCTGATAAGCCATGATAGGACTCAAAGGGGAAAAATCCCTGGGCCACAGCTGTCCTGTACATGTGGAAAAATAGTTCAGTTGCTTGTATATGAAAATTCTTTAAAGACCATAGGGAGCCTAGAAAAAATTGATAAGCCTTGGAAGCAAGAGGGAAATCCAGAGAGGGGGCATGGCCACTTTGCATAATAAAAGATTTGTCTGAAACAAAGGCAGCCTCAGGGGAGGCTGAAAAGGCTAAGGAATTACAGACAGATTCAGTCTCAGACTCAGAGCTTGAGAGAGAGGAAAAATGGGAGATTTTTAACTTGCATAAGGTTAGGGGACCAGGAGTCAAAGGACCCAAGGAAAAAGATAGCAATAAGAAATGACCTAGAGAAGCTGGAGAGATGGCTCAGTGATTAAGAGCTCTTGTAAAGGACCCAGGTTTGATTCCCAGCATCCATATGGCAGCTACTAACCATCCTCAACTCTAGTTTTAGGGGAATCTGACACCCTCTTCTGACCTCCTCGGCATTGCATGACACAGGTGCACTCACATACATGCAGGCAATACAATCATATGCATGAAATTAAAATAATAATAATAACAAAAAGAAATGACCTAGAAATAAAAGTAGCTAAAGCTGTCCTTCAGATTCAACCTTTAAAACAAAGAGAAAAGAGTTAACAGTACTGTAGCTAGGAGAAAACACTCCACACTAGAACTGTTGAAACTAGGAAAGACTTACAAGCAAGCAATCAAAGAGCCCCCTCACCACGTGGCTCATGAGGTTATGGGACATGGGAGCAAATAATGTCAGTTTAAGTCTTTCAGAAGCTTCACAGCTGAGTTATATAACCACCCATCTGTCCTTGCCACGTAGGCTGTTTAACCTAGGCCAATACAGGAGGGAGCGGTCCCTAATGAAATGGGTTGTACAGGCATTAAAGATATATGGTCATCACCAATGGAAACTTCCATGATTAACAGAGGCTGGAGGACTATAAAGGAGGGACAGGCATTACTGAGAGAACTAGGTATGAGAAAAGCAATATATAATACCCAGTTTCCTCGGCCACATAGGGCTATGTTTACCAGAGATATAAAGGAAAGCTTAATTCAACTGGGACCTTGAGAATGGTATAGAGCTTTAATGGTTTTACTAAGTCCTTTAATGGGACAGGATGTTTGTAAAGTGAGGGCAGCTTTAGCAGACTAAAGTGACTCAAACCAGCCTGTAAAATGTGTCTTTAGAATAACAGAGCAACCTACAAGAGATATAAAAAGGATCAGACTGAAGAAACAGTCCATTTGGATTACTCAAAGACAAATGTGGCAAGATTTATGTTGAGCCCAAGTTCCTAAAGAAAAAATTAATAGAAAACCAAATTCGGAGGCTGGGTGTGGTGGTGCATGCCTTTAATCCTAGCACTCCAGAGGCAGAGGCAGGCAGATCTCTGTGAGTTCAAGGCCAGCTTGATCCACATAGTGTGTTCCAGGACAGCTGGGGCTACAGGGAGACCCTGTCTCAAAAAAGACCAAAAAAAAAAAAAAAATTCAGTACTGAGTTTCTAGAAGGCTTTAAAACCTGAAGAATGGCTTACAAAGGCATTCAGAGGATAAAAACTGTCCCAGAGGTTGTTAAGGATCCCCAAAGATTAAATAAGGTAATTTCTCTCCTGAGAAAGGCTAGCTATGCTAGGGATAGAGGCAGTTTTTCTCACCAGGGCCTATCCCAGCAGCCAGGTATGGTCAACGAAGAGGTGACAGACAATGGGTACAGGCAGGAGGCAGACACAGGGCCTGCCTGACTCAGGGAACCAACAGGTGCAGTGGGGACAGGAGAGACCCTCTGCCTCCTTAGCCAGGTGCAGGGTCAGGCAACTGGAGCCAGCACCTGTAAATGTATCAAGGACAAGAAGATACAAAGAGACTCCTTGTAAAATCCCCAAGATGCAGAATGACTCCAAAGGGATAACTAAAGGTAACTAAATTAATGCCTCTTATCCATGCTATGGTACCTAACAGAGATCGATAGAGAAAGCAATTAATAAAAATGGATAAAACCTTTCCATGCTGTGTTAGACCTTGTCTATTATTGATTTAATATATGATATTAACCTTTGAGTGTTTACAGATGTGAAACCCATTTGAAAGGTACCTGAAGAAACAAAGGCCAGCTACAGCTGTAAGATTCTTGGGCGTTTTATGCTTGGGCAAAATAAAAACAGAGGCTCCCAAAACTATACAACTGTTAAGAAAAACTACAGTACCAGGGGTGGGTTGCTCCCCTATGAGCTATTGGTCAGAGAGACATCCTAGAGGTCCTCAAATTAACCAAGGCTGTTGCCACTAATGTTGGTTGCACACTAGAAATGTCGGTAAAGCCATGCTGCTGAAGACACGGCACGATTGTGAGTGCAGGAGAAGAAGAGACCAAGTCAAGACTAAGCTAAAAACTCCATGCCAGGTTGGAGAGATTGCTCAGTGGTTAAGAGCACTGACTGCTCTTGCAGAGGACTCAGGTTTGATTCCCAGGACCCACATGGAGGCTATGAACCATCCTTAACTCCAGTTCCAGGGGAATCCAAAGCCCTCTTCTGACCTCTGTGGCATTGCACGACGTGGGTGCACTCACATACATGCAGGCAATACACTCATACACATAAAATAAAAATTTAAAAAAACCACAAAAAACTCCATGCCACTGGATGGGTGACTTTCATAGTGCCAGAAGGTGTTATGCAGATGGTTGGGGAAAAAGGATCCCCTATGATTCTGCTCAACAATGGTCCCTGTGTGCAGCACACTGTGGACATGCCAAGCAATGCCGGCTAGTGCAATAATGGCTTGACTAACATATGTACAGCTGACAAATTTCTAATTGGATAAGGCCAGCTCCTCAGGGTGGAACACACATCTGTTGCTGTAAACCAGGCCAACGCCCTGTGTTAGGGAAGGCTACAGGCCCCAGAGGGGAAGCCGTTGCAAGTATACTGTTTAATGAATATGGTACACCTACTGGGATATCTTCTAGGCCTTTGTACTTACATTCATCATTCATGTTTGTTTAGATGTGTCTACTTCCTTCCATTTGTCTTTCAAGTAGGGGAAACACCACTGAGATAGATCAGTGGCCACATCTTGAAGACAAATGATGGGGAGGTGCAAGAGGTCAATATCTCACCATGATAAAAGAGCGATCACCCTGCATCTGTCACCCCCTCTAAGGCTCAGGGAAATTCTCGGGGAAGAGGTGGCAGAAAGTAAGAGCCAGAGGAAGGGGTGGAGTGTGACCTGGATGTTCCTCTGATAAACCATGGTCCCACCTCCTTCTCATGCTCTGTGGAAGGTGTCAAGCCCATTAAGTGGTGGAGCCGCTGCCATATTGGACATGGGCGAATGCCAAGAGAGAGAGACCAGGGAATGGGAGGTGGATGGAGTACGCATTTCAAATATGGAAAAGGAAAAGCCTATAAGAACTGTGTTTTTGTAAGTCACCCCCTCTCAAATGTCATACAAACTATGCAAAAATCTAAATAGACTGTCTTTTGTCGGTTCATCAGTCTGCATCAGGACCAGGAGACCCTAGGTGGAGGTGGGTCTCCCAGTGGGATAAGGAAAATTTATTGAAACACTCTAGCATTCTGTTGTATTTAGTTGGTCTGGAGAATACTTACATCTTCAGGAAACCCTAAACATTGTGAACCTCTGTTCTCAAGATTCAACTAAAATTTTATTTATTTATTTATTTATTTATTTATTTATTTATTTATTTTTTTAATGTGTATGAGTGTTTTGCCTGCATGTATGTAAGTGCTCCTGAGTCATGCAATGCTCATGGAGGCCAGATGAGGGCCTTGTATTCCCTGGAACTGGAGTTACAAACTGTTGTTAGCCACCATGTGGCTGCTGGGAACCAAAGCCAGAGCAGTCAGTGTTCTTAACCAATGAGCCAAAGCTCCAGCCCTCAACTCAAATTCTTCAGCATTCTAAGCGTTTCAGTGTGGAATCCATACTTTGGTCAGCCCAAGCACAAACTTATGGCCCTCACAAGTAATTTCATAACTTGCAATTCATCTTCACTATGTCAGACCACAACTACTCTCTCTTTCCTTTCTTCCCGTTCCTTTCTTATGTAAACCATGCTGCCTCCCAAGTGGCATTAAAGGCTGTACCACCACACCTGGTTTCCTTTACTTTCTTTTTTTTGGTCTTTTTTGACCCAGGGTTTCGCTGTAGCCTCAGATGGCCTGGAACTCATTATGTAGACCAGGCTGGCCTGGAACTCACAAAGATCTGCCAACCGCTGCCTCCCAAGTGCTGGGATTAAAGGCGCTCCACCATGCCCAGCCATCAGGTGACTGCGAATCCAACTCAGATCATCAGGTTTGTGGGCAGACTCTTTCACCTGTGTCGTCATCTCGCAGTCCCTAGCCTCAGTTTCTTTTTTCCCTTCTTTCCTTCCTCCCTCTCTCTGCCCCCCACCCCTTCTCTCTACAGGATGTCTGCCTCCCGAGTGCTGGGATTAAAAGTGTACGCCACCACGCTGAGCCAAGCCTCCTGAAATGCCTCACCATCGCTGAGCGTTTTTTTTCCAACTTTTTCTTGTTACATAACTCTATTACAGGTAGTTGCTCAAGTGCCTACCTTTTTGCCAAGATCAATCCTATACCCACGGCCACTGAGAATACCAGAAGGGAGGAACCCGCAGCGTTACTGTAGTTTGTTATCTCCAAGAGAAACATAGAAATTCTGCAGATGACTTTTGGACCGAATAATTTCCTTTTTTAGAAATAGGTAACTGAAACGTGAAGTGGGTAAAAGTCGCAAGAAGAGTGTTCGCTGCCTACCGGCTGGGGCGTCAAAGAATCACACCAAACTTGGAGAAAATCGGTTTAATTCTCTGACTCAAAAGTATTGTCCTCAACGCTACTAACTTGCCCACAATAAAGATGGATACCTCTAGCGGCGACCTAATTTTAAAAGAAGACATAACGGCCATTTTTCTTAAGGGCAAAGTAGCTGGCCAGAAATTCTCCTGCTACCTTGTTTGTGAAACTCCAGACACCTTACATTACAGAGTCCAATCGGAATTAAGGATTTTCAACCGGAACCGTCCTACCCTACGGCCGGAAAAGGCTATGCGTAAGGGCGTTGGGGGCGGAAGTGACGGGAAGGTGGCGGTGGGTAGTTGGCGGGCGGTTGAGTAGAGTCGGTCGCCATGTCCGCGGGGAGCGCGACACATCCTGCAGCTGGCGGGTAAAAGCTTGGCGGGCGAGGGCTTCGAAGCGAGCACTGGGGCCAGGGATAGGAGGAGGGACCACGGGAAGCTGCGTAGGCGTGGAGCGGCTCCCAAGTAGGAAGTGTGCGTGCAGAAAGGCCGCAAGTGTTAGAATGTTGAGCAGGCCTCGGGCTCCTGGAAAAAGACCGGCAGAGATGCGAGGCAGAGGGGAGTCCCTGAAGTTATAGAAGGGCGAGCCAGGGAGAGGTCAAAAACGAGAACATGCCGGCCGAGTTGAGTCTTTGGTTGGAAGTGACTGGAAAAGGAAGTAGGTTTGGGGAAAAGGTTGAAAGAAATAGCCATTCGGGGAGATGTAACTATAATTGTCTAAGGAGACGTGAATTTTAGATGTAATGGGTGATTCAGTGGTGAGTATGGGACGTAACAGAGAGAAAATGGAGTAATTAGGATGTCCTACGGGAAGAAAAATACAAAGGAAAGCTTTAGGGCCCAATACTTTTCTATTCCTAACTGTAGGCGCCGCAGCAAATGGGACCAACCCGCTCCAGCCCCACTTCTCTTCCTCGCGCCAGCGGCCCCAGGTGGGGAAATTGCCAGCGGCGGGCCAAGCCCTGGGGGCGCCTCAGCTGCTCCCTCGGGAGCCTTGGATGCCGCTGCTGCTGTGGCTGCCAAGATCAATGCTATGCTCATGGCCAAAGGGAAGCTGAAACCAACTCAGAATACTGCCGAGAAGGTATTCCAAGAGTCTCTGCTAACTGCAGTTTTAGTAGCAGTTTTGTCTCCGTGTAATTTCATAATCAGTCGGGTTAATTAAAGAGAAAAAAACGGGTAGAGTGAAGATCATGTAGTTTTGGAATACCCAGATGATACGTTGTCAAAATATTTTTGTAAAACGGGTTTTTTTTTTTTGTTTGGTGGGTTTTTTTGTTTTTTTTTTTTTCCCCCTGTCTTTTGTCTTTTTGAGACAGGGTCTCACTAGAGCCCCAGCTGTCCTGGAACTCACTATGTAGACAGACTAGGCTGGCTTGAACTCACAGAGATCTGCCTGTCTCCGCCTCCCAAGTGCTGGGATTAAAGGCGTGCGCCAGCAAGCCTGGCTTGTTAAATTTTTTATTTATTTTTATTTTATGTGTACAAGTGTATTGCTTGCTTGAATGTACGTGTACCTCTGATGTGCCATGCCTGAGGAGATCAGAAGATGGCATCTGATCCCTTGGAACTGGAGTTAAGAATTGTTGTTAATTGCCATGTGGGTGCTAGGATTGGAATCCAAGTCTTGACCACTGAGCCATCTCTCCAGCCCCTCTTGTGGTTTTTTTTTGTTTGTTTGTTTGTTTTAAGAAAGGGTCTTCCTGTAGCCCCAGCTGTCCTGGAACTCACTATGTAGACCAGGCTGGCCTTGAACTCACAGAGATCCTCTTGCCTCTGTCTCCAAGTGCTGGGACTACAGGCGTGCACCACCATGCCCAGCTCTATATTTTTATTTTATGTGTAAAAGTGTATTGCCTGCATGCAAGTGTACCCATGTCACGCAGTGCTCACAGTGGTCAGAAGAGGATGTCCGATCCCCTGGAACTGGAGTTTCAGACAGTTAACTGCAATGTGGGTGCTGGGAATCAAACTCTGTCTTCTGCAAGAACAGTCCGTGCTCTTAACTGCTGAGCTATCTCTCCAGCCCCAAGCTCACATAAATTTAAAAATTGTAAACGTTAAAAATCTGCAGAGTTGGTAAAAACTTCAGTGAATTAAAAATTTCAATATTGGGGCTAGAGAGATAGCTCAGCAGTTAAGAGCAGATTGCTCTTGCAGAGGACCTGGGTTCGGCTCCCAGCACCCAAATGGCGGCTACGAACCGTCCTTAACTCCAGTTCTTCTGACCTCTGAGGCATTGCAGGACAAGAGTGCACTCACATACATGCAGGCAATACACTCACACACATAAAACAAAATATTTTTTAAAAAATTCAATATCCAGCCGAGCCTGGTGGTGCACACCTTTAATCCCAACACTTGGGAGGCAGAGGCAGGCGGATCTCTGTGAGTTCAAGGCCAGCCTGGTCTACATAGTGAGTTCCAGGACAACTAGGGCTACAGGGAGACCCTGTCTCAAAAAGACCGAAAAAAAAAAAAAAAAAAAATTCAATATTAAGTTTGTTGTGTTTGTTATGCTGTCTTGCTTTATTATAGCCCAGTCTGATCTGTCTCACAGTCCTCTTGCCTGAGCGTCTAGAAGCTGGGATTATAGATGTGTGCCAGTACACTCAGCTTTAAGTGTATTTTTATGGTTTACAAAGATTGTATGAGTCATTTTGCATATGGAGATGGAGTGGGAGTTGACAAGGATGGACCGATGCCTAAATAGACTGATGTTAATGATGTTGTTATCCTCAAAATGATAGTTTAGTTCAGCAGAATGCAACATGGTACAAAAATTACTGAATTCAGAATCATAAGATCTGAGTTTGAAACACAGAATCTCTAGTACCTTGTTTTGTGGCTTTGACATGTGAACCTGTTTGTCCTTGGTAACATATACTTGAACTGCTTCCAGTGCAGTAGTTCCCAGATATGAGTGTTTGTTTATGGTGTTTTTGTTTTGTTGTTCTTTGAGACAGGACCTCATATCGTCCTGGCTGGCATGGAAACACACTGGGTAGATCAGGCTAGCCTTGAATTTACAGAGATCCATCTTCCTCTGCCTCTGCCTCCAGAATGCTGATATTAAAGGTGTGTGTCACCCTGCCCCCTCCCCCATTTTTTTGAGATTAGATCTCATGTTGTTCAAGTTGGCCTTGAACTTACTATGTAACTGAATGACCTTAAACTCACCCTCCTGCCTTCACCTCCCTAGTGCCACCATTAGAAGTATGGCAGTAAAAGGATGAAATTATTTGATGTGTTGTTACTGTAAGAGTTGCACAAATGGGACTGGAGACATGACTGAGCAGTTAAGAGCATTTGCTGCTCTTGTAGAAGACCTGGGTTTGGTTCCCACATGGTGGCTCACAACCAACTCCAGTTTCAGGGACTCACTTCTCTTCTGGCTTCTGAGGGCACCATGCACATTTGTGGTATGTGTACACAGGCATGAGTGCTTACTCATACACATAAAATAAAAATAAAAATATATCTTTATTTATTTATTTATTTTTATTAGAGGACTGGAGAGATAGTTCAGTGGTTAAGAGCACTTGCTGCTCTCCAAAGAACTTGAGTTCAGTTCTCATAACCCATATCACCCTGCTCACAGTTGCCTGTAACTCTAATGCTGGGGAATCCAACACCCTTTTCCGGCCTTTCCAAATGGCGTGCACACACACACAAATAAGGTGTGACCGGGTGTGGTGGTGCTCTCCTATAGTTCCAGCACTTGGGAGGCAGAGTGAGGTAGATCTCTGAGTTCAGGGCCAGCTGGGGCTACAGGGAAACCCTATTTCCAAAAAAAAAAAAAAAATTAGTTCGGTGTGGCGGTGCACATCTTTAATACCAGCAGAGGCAGGCAGATCCCTTTGAGTTAGAGGGCAAGGCAGCCTGGTATACATAGCAAGGTTTAGGCCAGCCAGGGCTACAGAGTGAGATCGTGTCTAAAAATAAAAATAAAACAAAAACAAAATCTTTAAAAGGAATTAGAGTTGCACAAATGTGGCTCTCTAGTGCATGATGAGGTTTGGGGTTAGCATGCCTTTCTACTCACTGCATGTATAGCCAGAAAGTTGACCTGTGAATCATCATAAAATAACCTTTAATTTACTTTTTGGTGATTATAGCTTCTAGTGCATACCATGAAAATGTATGGAGGGAGGGGGCTGGGATGTAGCTCAGTTGGTAGAGTACTTAACTTCCAAGGCCCTGGGTTCAAGTCCTAGCACCACATAAACTGGGTGTGGTGGTACATATACTGGCAGGTCTCAGCTACATAGCAAGTTTGAGGCCAGCCTGGGCTACATGAGATCCTGTCATCCAGAAACAAAAGCACATAAGAGCTGAGGCAGAGAATCCAGAATTCCAGGCCAGCCTCTGCTATATAACAGGACCTTGTCTCAACAAAAATCTTGGGGGCTGGAGAGATGGCTTAGCAGTTAAGAGATCTGGCTGCTCTTGCAGAGAACCCAGGTTCAATTTCTAGCACCCACATAGCAGATAATATCCATACCAGGGAATCCAACACCCATTTCTGACCTCCTCAGGGATTGCATGGCATGGGTACACTTATATACACACAGGCACTACACTCATACATGTAAAATAAAAATAAAATTACGAAAAATCTAAAATCTCAAAGGGTAAAGTTACAAAGAATTCTGATGGTGACTTTGTAAATTGGCTCCACTTGACATTAAAAAAAAAAGTGTGTGAGCCAGGTGTGGGTGCATGCTTTTAGTCCCAGCACTTGGGAGGCAGACACAGGCGGATGGAGCTCTGAGTTCAAGGCCAGCTGGGGCTACAGGGAGACCCTGTCTCAAAAGGACCAAAAAAAAAAAAATAATAATAGTGTGTGTGTGTGTGTGTGTGTGTGTGTATGATGATGTGTATGTATGAATCAGTGTGCCATAGTGTGCATATGGAGGTCAGAGGACAACTTTGTGGCGTTGGTTCTCTCCTTCCACCTTCATATGGTTTGAGGGATTGAATGTTAGTCCATGGCTTTGTGTGGCAAGCAACTTTACCCACTGGGTCATTATGCTGCCCTACTTGGTGTCATTTGAGTGACATTTTTTTTTTATATCATATGACAAATGACCAAATAACTTTTTCGTTGGTGGGTAAGGGAAAAATAGGGAAGTAGGAGGAACTTGATAGCTAAAAATCAGACAAGTAAAATACAAAAACCTTTTGATGATCTTTTGTTTGTTTGTTTTTAGCTTCAGGCCCCTGGAAAAGGTGTAACTAGCAATAAAAGCAAGGATGACCTGGTGGTGGCTGAAGTGGAAATTAATGACGTGCCTCTTACGTGTAGGAACTTGCTGACTCGAGGACAGACTCAAGACGAGGTGTGGAAGATGTGAGACTCTGGGGAGGTGGCAAGTGAATTCAGAAAAAGACTTCTGAACCCAAGTGTTTATGAGTGGGTTTGAATTAAATCATAGTTTTCAAAATCAGGATTGGGTTTAATTTAACCACAGAGGAAGGTCATGGAACAGATATAGATGAATTCCTTGGATAGGTTTGATAGAATCAAATTTTCAGATAATGACAATTTTTACATAGTAGCATGAATGAGAAATCAAACTTGCTTTCTGCCATTGAAATTACTAATACATAATTGTATGTACTTGTGGTGGTTTAATACTTGTATATCATCTTTTTAATAGAATGTTCCTTCTTTTAGATCAGCAGACTTAGTGGAGCTGCGGTGTCAACACGAGGAAGGTTCATGACAACAGAGGAGAAGGCTAAAGTGGGACCAGGGTGTGTATCCTGTGGTTTGGGAGCATGCTGTTGTGTGCCTCACGTGTGCTCCATATTTTTCCATTCTTAGGTAATATGTGTTAATACTGTTTGGTAGGGGCTTGAGGAAACTGTCTATGAATGTTGCATGGAAGAAATGTAGGCATCTCAAATAGGTACGGGCACTGCTCACATCTGTTTTTTCCAATGACTGTTAGAATTTTTCACTTTGTTTAGTTTTTTACTTGCCATGTAAACAGACTCACCTGCCTCCTAAGTGCTGGGACATGTGCTAACACAATTGGCCTACTGTTGGACTTTCATTTCTTTTTTTTTTCTTTTCTTTTTTAGGAATAAAAAGCATGACAGGAGATAATAATGGTTAATATTTAACTTAAACTTTTCCCGTCCTGGGGAAATGACTCAGTCCCTAAAGTGCTTGCCATGAAAGCATGAGGACCTGACTTTGGTCCCCAGACCTGAGGTGTAGCACCCTGTATAATTCCAGTGCTGGGTTGGCTGACAGAGAATGAGTTTCTTGGGGCTTGCTGACCAGACAGCCTACCTGAATTGGTAAGCTCCAGGTCCCCGTGAGAGATTGCCACATGAATGGCAATCCTGAGAAACAATACCTGAGGTTGTCCTATGACCTCAGGCATACCTGAGTACATATGAACGCAAACACTGTAGAAAGAGTCTTCCATAAAAGGGCTTACATTGTGTTATAAATCCTACCCCAAACCCCAACCCTTTAAAAAATTGTTTTTATTAGCCCTGGAATAGATTATAGGTATCTATTTAATCTCAGTTTAGGCTTTTCTTCTGTTATTTAATGTCTTAGATTCTCCATATACTTTCAGTTGTAAGACAGGATCTGTCTTCAACTTGCTGTGCAACTAAAGATGACCATGAACTTCTTATCTTCCTGCCTCCACCTCCCAAATGTTGGGATTATAGGAGTAGATTACCATATCACCATGCCTGAGTTGGTATGCGTACATGATAAGGTCTTACAGATACTAAGCATACATTATACCGTTGAGCCATATATCCAGCAGGAAACGCAAACAGCTTAAACATAATTAGGAGGCAGATAGAATTTGTTTTCCCTTAGTGTTTTTTGTTTTGTTTCGTTGAGACAGAGTCTTATTATATAGCCCTGGCTAGCCTCAAACTCAGCTATTCTCCTACCTCTGCATCCTGAGTACAGAGATTAAGGCATGCACCAAGCCTGGCCCTCCACTTAACTTTTAACCATAGGCTGGCACTTGAGGTAGAAGCAGGAGGATTACCATGAGTTAGAGGCAAGTCTAGGACAGGAAGAACCAACCTCAACAATCTGTAATTGTAAAACTTTTTTTGTCTTTTTGGAACAGGGTCTCCCTGTAGCCCCAGCTGGCCTAGAACTTGCTATGTAGACCAGGCTGGCCTTGAATTCACAAAGATCCACTTGCCTCTGCCTCTGCTGGGTCTAAAGGTGTGGGGGTTTTTGGGGGGGGGGCGGGGGGGGGGGTAAGGGTCTTGTAGCCCAGGCTGTCTTCAAAGAACTTGAACTTCAGTCTTCCTGCTTCCACCTCAGATTATAGATATGTGCCATCACATCCAGTTTATATGGTGTTAGAGATCCAAGCATGCTAGGCCAGTGTTTTATCAACTGAGCTGTATCTCAGCTTCTAAAATTGTTTTTTTTTTTCGGTCTTTTTGAGACAGGGTCTCCCTGTAGCCCTAGCTGTCCCGGAACTCACTATGTAGATCAGGCTGGCCTCAAACTCACAGAGATCCGCCTGCTTCTGCCTCTGCCACCACGCCGGGCCAAAATTGTTCTTTTGTTTTTTTTCTTAAATTATTTATTTAATAACCATATAATTAGAAGAAGCATTTCATTACAACAGCATTGACATATTCAATAACAATTTCCAGAGCTAAGATGCATCTCTTTCAAAATTGGCTGTAAATTTTTAGGTTTACAGTTGAATTGATACAGTTATACAATATTGTACTTAGTATAAACCCTTTAAGACAAAATTAAATGAGGTTTTAAGCTTTAAAAAAGATCTCCATTTCATTATTTAAATACAGTTTCATACAGAAAAATTCATTTTTAATACAATTGACATTACAATGCACATGTGTTTCTAATCTCTGTATATCTGATTATTACTAGTCACAGTCAGTTACTTTCTGAGCTCCTTGGCATCTGAGTATGGATATAAAGTCATCAGGTAGATTTCAGTGGTAATGTTTTTCACATCTACTAATTATTAAGGAGCAAATTTTTATGCTTTGAGAATTCTCTTTTTTCTTTTTTATTTATACACCCACTTCCCAGGTAGCACCCTCCCATAGCCTCCCTCCCCCCACTAGAGCCCTTAAACTCTGACATCCCTGCTACTGTCTGCTGTGTTGTTGCACCTCTAGGCATTCCCCACTACTTGTCCATCTGGTGAATCTAGTCAGCCTGTCTAGAGGTCTTTGTTTTAGGAAGATTAGCTGTTCCTCATCTAGCAGCAATCAGTTTTCAATATTCCTCTAGATAAGATTGGGGTCTGCTGTTCATTTTCCCCAGTTCTATGCTGGGTTACTATCTGGGAGTTCCTTTGGCTACCCTGGCCATCAACTCAAAAGAAGGTATCACTTGTCTGGCATTGTTGTTTGTTATGTAGCCTTTAGCTATACATATGGACTCTTATGAAATTATGTTGGCCCATTTAATCTTTGGTTATACTTTCCTTTTGGGTGTTTTAAGGCCATACAGGTGGTCCAGATAAAACCGATTTATTTTTACTCTCAAGGTCGTTTGGGGCTCTGTTCCTCAGGGGTCACATGGGCTTGGGAGGAGCCCCTGTTTCCTTTCTTTTACCAGTCCGCCTGTTTGAAGATAAGTCAAAGGTCCTGCTCGACCATGGTTGGCTTCTCTTGGAAGCATGGAGGAAATGATTCCTCTGTGTTGACCCTCGTTTTTATAGACTGGACACTGGTTCAAGTCCATCTGGTGGGGTCTCCTCAGCCTCCTTGATCAAGAGGACAGGTGACCCACCACCATTATAGG
>NW_008330926.1:2767478-2772904 GCF_000622305.1 Nannospalax galili
TCTTTCAGGTTATTTCTTTTCCTTTACCTCCCTGTTTCCTTTCCATTATCCTGGTTCCTGTAGTTATGTCTGGTTGCAAACTTATTTATCAGAGTCTGGTTCTTTTTTTACGAAATTGTTTTTGTTTATTTTATGTGCATGAATGTGAGTGTCTGCATGTATGTAAGCATACCCGTGATGTCCAGTGCCTGTGGAAGACAGAGAGGGTGTCAGATCCCCAGGAATTGGAATTACAGACAGTTGTTAGCCACCATTTGGGTGCTGGGATTTGAACCCAGGTCTTCTGCAAGAACAACCAGTGCTCTTCACCACTGAGCCATCTCTCCGGTCCCTAAAATTGTTCTTAAGTTAACATTAAGTTTCAGCACTCAGTTTTAAGCATTGCATATTAGAATTGGTCACCCATTTAACACTTTAGGTTTGGCCACCTTGGGATCAGCTTTTTTGGAGGGGGGCATGTGTGGGGAGCAGAGGACAACATTGGGTATTGTCTTAGGAATTTTTTTTTAGACAAGGTCTTACTTTGTTAACCCTGTTTGGTCTGGAGCTCCCTGTGTAGCCTCAGCTGGCCTGGGACTTGCTGTATTGAGCAGGTTGATCTTGAATTTAGAGATCCATCCCCTTCCTTGCTTCTGCTGGGATTAAAGGTGTGTGTCATCACACTCACATCAAAATCCCTTTTTTTTTAAAGTATTTTTAAAATTTAGAGTGTGTTGCCTGCATGCATGTAAGTGTAACCATGTAGTTCAATGCCCACAGAGGTCAGAAGAAAGTATCAGATCACCTGGAACTGGAGTTTTGGACAGTTGTTAGCCACCGTGTGGGTGCTGGGATTCAAACTGGGGTCTTCTGCAAGAGCAGCCAGTGTAGCCTCAGCTGGCTTGTCACCTCACACTCACTATGTAGACCAGGCTGGCCTCGATCTCAAAGATCTCTCTCTCTGCCTCCTGAGTGCTGGAACTAAAGTCGAGTTCCACCATGCTGGGCTAGGATCCCTTTTTTAAGTCAGGGTCTCTCACTAAGCCCCAGCTCCAGGGACCTAACTGTCTCTACCTCCCCAGTGCTGGGATTACAAGCCATTTCTACCATAACTGGCTTTTTTTTTTTTTTTTTTTATATATATTTTTAATTTATTATTTTTATTTTTATTTTATGTGTATGAATGTATTGCCTGCATGTGAGTGCACCTGTGTTCTGCAATGCCACAGAGGTCAGTAGAGGGCTTCGGATTCCCCTGGAACTGGAGTTAAGGATGGTTCATAGCCGCCATGTGGGTGCTGGGAATTGAACCGGGGTCCTCTGCAAGAGCAGTCAGTGCTCTTAACCACTGAGCCATCTCTCCAGCTCCCTTTTTTGTTTTTTTAATAATAATTATTTGTTTTCTTTTGGTCTTTTTGAGACAGGGTCTTCCCATAGCCCCAGCTGTTGTGGAACTCACTGTGTAGACCAGGCTGGCCTTGAACTCACAGAGATCTGCTTGCCTCTGCCTCACGAGTGCTGGGATTAAAGGCGTGCACCACCACACCACACCAACACACCACACGTGTGTGAGTGTATTGCCTACATGTATGTCTTGCATTGCCTCAGAGGTCAGAAGAGGCCTTCGGATTCCCCTGGAACTGGAGTTAAGGACGGTTTACAGCCGCCATGTGGGTGCTAGGAATCAAACCCGGATCCTCTGCAAGAGCAATCAGTGCTCTTAGCCGCTGAGCCATCTCTCCAGCCCCATAACTGACTTTTTTCTAAAGTGGGTTATAGGGATCAAATATGGGTCCCTCCCTTTAATAACTGAGTTACCTCCCCAGCCCTGGGATCAGCTGTTCATATTTCTCTTTATAGGGATCGTCCATTGTATCTTCATGTTCAGGGCCAGACACGAGAATTAGTGGACAGTAAGTAATTTTTGACTCAAATGTGACTTCTTGCAAAGAACAATGTACAATGCTGTGTATAACATTAGCATACTGTCTCTGATAACTGGTCTTTAATTGTTTTTATGTGTACGAGTGTTTTTCCTGTATGTTCATAACTGTACCACATGCACGCAAAGCCTGTGGAAGTCAAAAGAGGGAGTCGGGTACCTTGGAACTGGAGTTACCGACAGTTTGTTAGCAGCCATGTGTGTAGTGGAAACCAAACTTGGGTCCTCTACAAGAGCAGCCGGTGTTTTTAACCACTGGGTTATGGGCATTTAGAGAGATGGGAACTTCATATATGGATAATTTAAAAAGACAAAGAGACAGCTCATTCTTTGATATAGTTTATTTATTGTGATGGTAAAGATTGAACCCAGGGCCTCCTGAATGCAAAGGAAGCACTAACAGAGCTATATTTCCAGCCCTTTGGTACAGTATCTTAACTGTTATTTTTCTGTAGGAGCTGTAAACCGAATCAAAGAAATAATCACCAATGGAGTGGTGAAGGCTGCCACAGGGACAAGTCCAACTTTTAATGGTGCAACAGTCACTGTCTATCACCAGCCAGCACCCATTGCTCAGTTGTCTCCTGCTATTAATCAGAAGCCTTCCTTCCAGTCAGGGGTAGGTTTTGGCAAGAGATTGCTCTGTAAAAAGGATCTGTGCAAGATAATATTTAGGAAGAAAATAATGCTGAAATTCCAGAGAATGACCTGCTGTTAGTTTTCTGTAACATTATAGACTATGTAATAGACATCAAGTAAAGACCTTCATATTGATAAGATCTAGAAAGGGGGATTGATAGAGCAAAGGGAATACAGATTGTACAGTGTGAAGATACTGGCTTTAATTTGCATTTGTAAGCTTGACAGTAACCGGAGGACCAAGAAGGCTGAGTCTGATGAAGCAAGACTTTGCTGATACACTCCTCCTAGAAAAAGGGGTGGGGAGAGCAGCCCGTACTAGAGAAGAATCACAGGGCTGACTGTCCTACCCGACATTTTCCAGCACATTCTGCTATACTTTTTTGATGAATTTAACGATGAAGAGAAGTGGGTATGTTTTGTCAACATTGAATTCTGGTGGGTTGGTTTATTTCAAATAACTTACTGACTAGAATAAGGTCTGTTTTGTAGGTAAGATAAGTAGATACATGAACATGAAGGGTTTTGGTTTTTGTGGTACTGGTAAATTTGCATGTGGTCTTGATTATGCTGTGTAAGTACTTTCCACTAAGCTATTCATGTAGCTCCAGAAGTTTATTTATTTATTTATTTATTTTTGGTCTCCCTGTAGCCCCAGCTGGCCTGGGACTCACTATATAGACCACGCTGGCCTTGAACTCACAGAGATCTGCCTGCCTCTGGGAATAAGGCATGTGCCGCCATGCCTAGCTCCAGAAGTTTATTTTCTAAACAGCTCAGACTGGTTTCAATGACTTTGAACCTTTGATATTCCTGCCTCTGCTTCCTAAGTGCTAGAGCTATAGGCATGTGTTATGATGCTTGGTTTTTTATTCAGTGCTGGGGATCAAACCCAGGACTTGATGCTTGGTAGACAAACACTGCCAATTGAGGGATATCCCCAGCACCACAAATTTAAGTGTCCCAGCTACGCATGGTGGCACACACTTTTAATGCCAGCACTCAGGAGGTAGAGGCAGGCAGATCTCTGTGAGTTCAAGGCTACCCTGGTCTCCATAGTGTGTTCCAGGCCAGCTGGGACTATAGGTAGACCCTGTCTCAAAAAAATTTAGGTGTCCCAGTTTGGTCTTGTATTTCACTATGTAGCCAAGGATGACCATGAACTTTTTTTTTTTTTTTGCCATTTATTTATTTATTTATTTATTTATTTATTTATATTTTTATGTTTACATGTGTTTTGCCTGCATGTAGGTAAGTGCACCCATGTTGTGCAATGCTCACGGGGGACAGAAGAGGCTGTTGGATCCCCTGTAACTGGAATTACAGACAGTTGTTAGCTGCCATGTGGGTGCTGGGATTTGAACCTGGGCCTTCTGCGAGAACAACTGGTGTTCCTAACTGTTGAGCCATCTCTCCAGCCCCAACCATGAACTACTTATACTTCTGCTCCCATCCCCCTTGTGCTGGGAAGGCCATATGCCATGGTGTCCCTTTTATGCTGGTAATTGAACCCAGGGTTTGTGTATTCCAGGCAACTGAGCTATATCCTCAACCCCTAAAATTCTTACTGAAGTTCCTTGAAAGCTGGGCATGGTGGCAAAGGCCTAAAATCAACACATAGAGGCTGAGGCAAGAGGATTGAGAGTTTGAGGCCAACCTCAGTGACAGCAATTTCTAGTACTGTTGAGCTACATACCAAGACCCCTGTCTCATTTAAAAAAAAAACGAAAAAGCAAATCTTGGTGGAGATCTATATGAGAGTAAAAGTAGAGGGTCGTCCTGTTTTTGTGTGATAATTTTATACAAGATTAGGGTTTCATCATATACTAATCAAGGTATTCTGTTCTTTTACAGATGCATTATGTTCAAGATAAATTATTTGTGGGTCTAGAACATGCTGTACCCACTTTTAATGTTAAGGAGAAAGTGGAAGGTCCAGGCTGCTCCTATTTGCAACACATTCAAATTGAAACAGGTGCCAAAGTCTTCCTACGGGGCAAAGGTTCAGGCTGCATTGAGCCAGCCTCAGGCCGAGAAGCTTTTGAACCCATGTATATTTACATCAGGTATGAATAGAAGCAGAGTTGTTCAAATCTTTGTCAGTACAGACTGGAATGGTTCAGAAAGAACAAAAGAAAATGGGCTTAATTGTAACATGAGAGGAAAAAACAGGAGAATTCTATAATTTGTTAATAAAAATACAGAATTACGGGGGTGAGAGATTACTCGGATTAAAAGCACTTGCTGCTCTTCTAGAGGACCTGAATTCATATCCCAGGTATACACATCAAATGTCTCACAACTGCCTATAACTCCAGCTCTAGTGAATCTGATCCCCCTGTACTGTACTCTGTGGACACCTGCATACACATGACATAGGCTCAAATACACATACATATGTACATTAAAAAAAAAAATCACAAAAAGGTAAAAAAGTTCCATTACCCAGAGAAGTGGTCCAATAAAATATATGTAGTGATATTAGTTACATTAAGACTTAGGTTTTTTTGTGTTCCTATTTGATGACTTTTCAAAGGGCTAGATTTGAAGGCTTAATGAATATAATAAAGTAAATTTATATAGTAGCATGAAAAGAGAAATTAGGATTATTCTTTTTCTTTGTAGTCATCCCAAACCAGAAGGCCTAGCTGCTGCCAAGAAGCTCTGTGAGAATCTCTTACAAACAGTGAGTTTTTACGTGTGGGTTACACTGTTTTCTTTTTAGTTTGTTTGGTTTTTCTGCTTCTTCCTCCCAAATACTGGGATTAAAGGTGTCTGCCACCATATCCATCACAATTGTTTTATGTATGTAACCTACACCGTGTGTGTGTGTGTGTGTGTGTGTGTGTGTGTGTGTGTGTGTGTG
>NW_008330926.1:2772923-2783637 GCF_000622305.1 Nannospalax galili
TTGGAAGCTAGGTTCTCAGTATAAGCATGGACTCCAGCACTGAGCTGCAGCCAGTCCCTCCTGGAGGCTTGTTTGTTGGACATAGAATTTTTTATACATACATACAGACACAAAATTAAAAGTTACGGGGAGCCGGGCGTGGCGTGCACGCCTTTAATCCCAGCACTTGGGAGGCAGAGGCAGGTGGATCTCTGTGAGTTTGAGGCCAGCCTGATCCACATAATTCCAGGACAGCTGAGGCTGCAGGGAGACCCTGTCTCAAAAAGACCCAAAAATAAAACTTACTGGGGCTGGAAAGATGGCTCAGTACTTAAGAGTTTAAAATTTTAAAAACCGGCACTGGA
Organism: Nannospalax galili; assembly: GCF_000622305.1. Classification (NCBI taxonomy): domain Eukaryota; kingdom Metazoa; phylum Chordata; class Mammalia; order Rodentia; family Spalacidae; genus Nannospalax; species Nannospalax galili. Next base: position 2,773,268 of record NW_008330926.1, read on the forward strand.
GAGATGGCTCAGCGGTTAAGAACACTGGTTGTTTTTGCAGAAGACCCGGGTTTGAATCACAGCACCCACATGGCAGCTAACAACTGTCTGTAACTCCAGTCCCAGGGCATCTGACACCCTTTTCAGACCTCCATGGGCATAGTACCACACGGGTACACTTACCTACCTGCAGGCAATACACGCATACACACAAAATAAAAATAATAAAATTTTTAGAAAAAGAAAAAAATGGGGCTGGAGAGATGGCTCCACAGTTAAGAACACTGACTTTTCTTGCAGAAGACCCGGGTTCAAATCCCAGCACCCACATGGCAGCTAACAACTATCTGTGACTCCAGTTCCAAGGAATCTGACAGTCTCTTCTGACTTCCATGGGCATTGCATGACACGGGTGCACTTACCTACATGCAGGCAATACAAGCATACACAAAAATAAAAATAATAAATGTTTTTAAAAAAAATTTAAAAACCATCTTTACAGCTTTATGGTACTAAAATTCTCTTGTGTGTGTGGTATATGTATACAGAAGCCAAAGGTCTCAATCACTTTGTGTGTGTGTGTGTGTGTGTGTGTGTGTGTATATGTATGAGTGCATTGCCTGCATGTATGTGAGTGCACCCGTGTTGTGCAAAGCGGAGGTCAGAAGAGGGCTGGAGTTAAGGACGGTTTGTAGCTGCCATGTGGGTGCTGGGAATTGAACCTGGGTTCTCTGCAAGAGCAGTCAGTGCTCTTAACCGCTGAGCCATCTCTCCAGCCCCCCCCCCCTTTTTTTAATGTGTATGAGTATATTGCCTACATGCATGTAATACGTACAACCGTGTTGTGCAGTACCCACAAAAGTCAGAAGAGGGTTGGATCCCCTGGATCTGTAATTGTGAATGATTGTTAGCTACCATGTGTGCACAAGTGTGCTCTTTGTGGAAGCCAGAGAAGAACATTAGGTATCCTGTTTTATTTCTTTTTTTTTGGTCTTTTTGAGACAGGGTCTCCCTGTAGCCCCAGCTCTCCTGGAACTCACTATGTAGACCAGGCTGGCCTTGAACTCACAGAGATCCTCCTGCCTCTGCCTCCCAAGTGCTGGGATTAAAGGTGTGTGCCACCACGCCCGGCATTCTTTCTTTTTTTTTTTTTAATATTTTATTTTATGTGTATGCTTGTATTGCCTGCATGTAGGTAAATGTACCCATGTTGTGCAGTGCCTGCGGAGGACAGAAGAGACTGTTGAATCCCCTGGAACTGGAATTACAGACAGTTGTTAGCTGCCATGTGGGTGCTGGGATTCGAACCCGGACCTTCTGCAAGAACAGTCAGTGTTCTTATCTGCTGAGCCATCTCTGCAGGTGCCCCCCCCCCCCCGCCTTTTATTTCTTATTTCCTTGAGACAGGGCCTCTCACTGAGCCAGAAGGTCATGTTTGTTTCAACAAGCCCCATGATCCTCATGTCTGAGGTCCCCTACCAGTGCTGAGGTCATAAGTAACCATGGTCATGCCTGACTTATTTTATTTTATTGAAATTTGGTCATCACTGAAGATCTGAACTCATGGTTCAGATGTAATAATTTTTATTCTATAAACAAATAGCTTAACGTTGAGCCATAGGGCTATTTTGAAGGAAGTCAGCTTTGTGGCTGAATGTTCAAACGTGTTCTTTCATTCTTAAGTGCAGCTTTTGGGGGGGGGCAGGGGGGTTTTTGAGACAGGGTCTCCCTGGAGCCCCAGGTGGCCTGGAATTTGTTACGTAGACCAGGTTGACCTCAAACTCAAAAAGATCCACCTGCTTCTGCCTCCCAAGTGCTGGGATCAAAGGTGTGCGCCATCACGTCTGGCTTAAGTACACCTTTTAAGGAAGATGTTTGTTGTTGTTTTTTGGTATGTATATGTGAATATAACCATATTTGTCAAAAACTATGCCAAATAACTTCCTTAACGATCTTTTTCTTTGCCCTTTGGAAACTAAGGGACTTGGTATATTGGTTATACATATGCTAATGACACATTAGAGAAAATACATAATCCTCACTAAACTGAGTAAATGCTTACTATTTATACTAGCAGCTTTGAAATTTCCTAATTGCTCTAATTCTCTGGCTTTCTGAATGATTCTGTGCCTCAGAATTTAATCTAGTTTGGGCATTTAGGACAGTACTTTTCTGCTGATTTCCAACACTTGGCTTAGCAGTGTATAAGTCCTGTTAATTTAAATTTAAATGAGACTATCAGTGATAATATTTTAATATTTTAATTCTCAATTTGCTTTGTTCCTTCAAAGATATATGTAGAGTCAGACCCTTACAAATACAAAGTAAATTAGGACTAGCCTTTATTAACTTCTTTTCTCCGCTTTTCTAGGTTCATGCTGAATACTCTAGATTTGTGAATCAAATTAATACTGCTGTACCTTTACCAGGTATGTATGACTTAAAGTGTTAAAAATATTTTGAAATGATTATGTCTAAATGTGGTACTTGAGGCTAGACTAGTTGTGCCAGGGCACTAATGGTGTTCCCTTCAAGTGGGGTGACTTGGAAAGCCATTTGTGTCTCAGTATTTTTCTTCCCTAGATATTGTTTAATAATCAGGTAAAAATCTCATTCTGCTGCAGCTGATTAAACACTTTTTTTCTTCCCCCCTCAGGCTATACACAACCCTCTGCTATAAGTAGTATCCCTCCTCAGCCACCATATTATCCATCCAATGGCTATCAGTCTGGTTACCCTGTTGTTCCCCCTCCTCAGCAGCCAGTTCAACCCCCCTACGGAGTACCAAGTATAGTGCCACCAGCTGTTTCATTGGCACCTGGAGTCTTGCCAGCATTACCTACTGGAGTCCCACCTGTGCCAACACAATATCCGATAACACAAGTACAGCCTGCAGCTAGCACTGGACAGGTAGGATGCCAGGATGTGCTATGTGCTGTTGTTTAATGTGGGGAAAAATGGCAAAGAAATAAATCACATACTAAGATATTTTTCTTGAATACTTTGAGATAATGTGTACATGTATGTATATCATCCACAGTTAATAGTTTCCACAAATTTTGCCAATGTGCACATAAGGTCAGAGGATAGTGTGCAAGAGTGGGAGTTGGTTCTCTCCTTCCTTGTGGGTTCTATAGATTGAATTCGGGTTATCAGGCTTTGTAGCCATGGCACACATGTGGTGGTCAGAGGACAACTTGTGGGTTGGGGGATTGAACTCAGGTCATCAGGCTTGTAGACATGTTGCCTTTATCAGCTGAGACACCTCACTTGCCTCCTTCTGTTATTTGAAATGGTTTCATACAGCCCAGGCTGACCATAAACTCCTGATCCTCCTGTCACTCTCCCATGTGCTGGGATAAAAGACCACTATGCCCAGCTCTGAGTTAGCTGTTCTAATCTGAGAAATAAATTTTAACAGGAAGAGGAGAACTCAGTAAAGTCCCTGCCACATAAGCACGAGGACCTGAGTTCAACCACCAGAACCCAAGTAAAAATCTGGATGTGAGACTGGGCTGGGTGATGCAAACCTTTAATCACAGTACTTGGGAGGCAGAGGCAGGTAGGTCTCTGAGTTCCAGTATAGATAGGGCTATACAGTGAGACCCTGTCTCAAAATTCCTATGGTAGTGATACATGTTTATAGTGCTGTGCATAGGCAGGTGAATCCCTGGGGTGCTCTGGCCAGCTAGCCTAGCTAGGTCAGCAAAAGACCCTGTCTCAAAAACCCAAAGGGGCGGGAGAGATGAGAGTTAGGAGTACTGGCTGCTCTTGCAGAGGACCTGGATTTGTTTCCTAGCACCCACATGGCATTTTGCAACCACTTATAGCTCCAATTCCAAGGGATCCAACCTCTCCTCCCCTCCACAGGCACCTGCACATACAGTGTACCTCCATACCCTCAGTTGCACATAAACACATAAAATCTTTCTAAAATTATTTTTTTTTGTGTGTGTGTGTATGAGTGTTTTGTGCAGTGCCTGTAAAGGTCAGAAGAGGATGTCAGATGCCCTGGAACTGGAGTTGTGTGTGCTGGGAATCGAACCTGGGTCCTCTGCAAGAGCAACCCATGCTTCTAACTGCTGAGCCATCTCCAGCCCATAAAATAAACCTTTAAAACCAACCAACAAGGTGAACTGTGCCTGATGAACAAAATGCTTGGTTGACCTCAGGCTTCCACATGTCATTGGCACATATGTGCCTGCTTCCCTACATACTTAGATATACAAAGAAACATACATAGTCAGATAGTCCTAGAATAACAGGCATGAACTTTCCAAACTTCATGGGTCATAGATGTGGATATATCTCTTAAAATATCTTTATGTAATAAAATGGAATTTTAGGGGCTGGAGGTGTTGGTGTTTTGTTTTGATTTTTTTAAATTTATTTTTATGTGTATGTGTGTATTGTCTGCATGTATGTAAGTGCAGCCGTGTAGTGCCATGCCTACAGAGTACAGAAGAGGGTGTCAGATCCCCTAGAACTGGAGTTAGGAATAGTTAGCTGCCATGTAGGTGCTGGGATTCGAACCTGGGTCTTCTGCAAGAACAGCCAGTGTCCCAGTACCAACTTATAAAAAAAGGGAGGAAATGGAATTTTTGGAAAAGACTAGGTGTCTAACCTATCTGCATATATTCTCTACAATCCTCAGATGCAAGGGAATATGAAATTGTAGCATGGTAATGGATTTATGATGGGTCATTCCATGCCAGAATGAATTGCATTCTGAAACCATTGCATAGCTTTTCTACCTGTGGACTGTGAGCACTGAAGAAGGTTGTACAAGTATTACCAAAAAGGGCTTAGGGGCTGGACAGGTGGCCCAGCAACTAAGAGTGCTTGGACCCCAATTCAGATTCTATACTCACCCTGTCCTTCTTATGCTTGGTAAACTCCAATTTGGGAGGAGGCAGAGTTGAGAGTTATGAGACTGCCTCAAGAATAGGTGGAGAGTAATGGGGGATACCCCATGCCTTCTTGCCTACAGGTGTATGCATTTGCATAGGTGTGTGCATGCACAGCAGTAAAAAGACTTAAGACTTAAAGGTGTGGTAGCACACACCTTTAATCCCAGCACTCAGGAGGCAGAGGCAGGCGGATCTCTATGAGGTCAAAGCCAGCCTGGTCTACATAGTGAGTTCCAGGACAGCTGGGGCTACAGGGAGACCCTGTCTCCAAAAAACCCAAAAAAAAAAAAATAAAAAAAAAAAAAAAAAAAAAAAAAAAAAAAAAAAGACATAAACTAAGTGCTGTTTATAATTCTTACTCAAAATTATATTACTTTACAAATTTTTTTTTTTTTTAATTTTATATGTATGAGTGTTCTGCCTATATGTGTGTAAGTGCACCCATGTCATACAGTGCCTGTAGAGGACAGAAGAGAGGGCGTTGGATCCCCTGGAACTGGAGTTATGGATGGTTGTTAGCCGCCATGTGGGTGCTGGGGTCCAAACCAGGATCTTCTGCAAGAACAGCCAGTGCTCTTAACTGCTGAGCCATCTCTCCAGCCCCAAAATTATTACTTTTTATACTCAGACGCAATGTTAAACTTTGAGCTATAGACCTTTGTAATTGACACATGTCATAAGGCATAGTGGGTAAAAGCTGCAGTGAGACTCGAAGTTTGGCATTTGTTTTTTTTATGTGAACTTGGGGTATAACTTGTCCTAGCAAGCCTTTGGATTTACTTAGGTAAAGGGAGGACACAGTGATAGACTCTTAAAGGATGCAAAGATTAGGTAATTAAAAATATTTTTAGGCCAGGCGAGATAGTGCATGCCTTTTAATTCCAGTCCTTATCTCAAGGAGTTTGAGGCCAGTCTGCTCTACATAGCGAGTTTTAGGCCAGCCAAGGCAACATAGTGAAAGCCTGTCTCCAAAAAAGAAAAAAAAGAAATTCTTGCTTTGTGACTAATGGAATGAGATTTTTATTGTTTAGTAAGGATGTTTTCTCCTCATACCCCAAATGCACTTCAGGTTTATCCTGAGAATTCAAAGCACTCTATATTGGTTGTTCAATTTGGTAAGGTGGGAAGGATAGATAATATCCTTATAGATAAGATATCCTTATCCAAACCATATAGAATGACAGAGTCCTGAGAGATGTTGGTTGTTAAAGCCGATTTTAATCATATTCATTGGGTATCTCATACTTTTTTCGTCCTTGGTTTGTTTTGGTCCTAGAGTCCAATGAGTGCTCCTTTTATTCCTGCTGCTCCTGTCAAAACTGCCTTGCCTGCTGGCCCTCAGCCCCAGCCTCAGCCCCCACTCCCAACTCAGCCCCAGGCCCAGAAGAGGCGATTCACAGAGGAGCTGCCAGATGAACGGGAATCTGGACTTCTTGGATACCAGGTTAAATAAAATACCCTGTTTCCTTCCTTGGTCCTGTCTTACTCTGTTCTCCCTTTAAGGAAAGTTGAATTTGCATCTGTATCAACTGTCTTCTTAGGATAGGATTTTTGCTTTCTGGAATCTGCTTATGTTAGAATTTTATTCTTGAGAGATTATTTTAAAGCCAGATTAATTCTCTTGGCAGTTTGTAAACTTTGAGGACAGTATGATAAAATACAAAGCTCTTAGTGTAGAGGACAGTCTCCAGAGGCTAATTTCTAGAAAGAGATGTGGAGAATTGTATGCTTCCTCCTACTCACACGCTCTGAAAGCCGCTCCATTCCTTACATAAGCTCACAAAAAGCTGTCGACAAACATGTAGCTTGTATTTAACCTATGGCTCTCCATTTGCTTTTCTTTTTGTCTCTTTAAACAAAATATTAAATTCTCTTGACTCCACCCTCCTCCCCACCCCATGTAAAGCCTGCCAGAAATGGAGTCATAATATTGTAAATATGGTCACTCACAGTGAAAAAATTGGGTGTAGCTCTCAGTGGAGTACTTGTCTAGCTCCCACAAGGCCCTGTTTAATCCCCAGTACCAGGAAAGATGAGAGTTTTGTTGCAGTTTTGTTAGAAAAAGCACCTATAGGTTTTATCACACAGTCCTTGAGGCAGCTTTAAACCAAAACCTTTCTGTAGTTAATAATAATGTGTTTATAGAAGCCAGTTCCATTAGGAGCAGTCAGCCGAAAACACAATGAATGACACCATCTCATGACTTAAGTTCTACAAAGAAAAGGAATCCTTACTTTGTGTGTAGCTTTACTTCAAATCTCAAAGAACATGTAATGCCATTTAATTTATGACAGTTTATCAGAAAGATGAGGCACTTGACAGTTACATTAAGGAGCTAAAGTCAATACAGCAGTTGTAGATTTGCTAATGCTACTGTATTTTTCTGCTCATAGCATGGACCCATTCATATGACTAATTTAGGTACAGGCTTCTCCAGTCAGAATGAGATAGAAGGTGCGGGATCGAAGCCGGCAAGTTCCTCAGGCAAAGAGCGAGAGAGGGACAGGTAAGTTAGTTGAATAATGTATTGTAAACTGGACAATGCAATGATAGTCCTTTCACTGTCTTAGACACAGTTATATACTCAGCTTTGGGGAAAATCTCCCAAGGTTAGGCAGTAACAGAAGTGTTAATACAATCAAGCCATTTTTACTACTTTGATATGATAGAGGCAAGTGTGGTGGTGTACACCTGAAGTCCCACCACTCAGGAGGAGGAGACAGGGAGGATCAGGAGTTCAAGGAAATCAAATTTGAGGTCAGTCTGGGCTACGTGAACTCTATCTCAAAAAAAAAAGAAATAGAGGAGAGTATCAAGACTGGAGGTATTTGAAACAGAGTGTGTTGAGGATTTAATGCTTGAATTCTCCTTTCTTGTATTGTTCATTAGCATTCAGTAATATAGAGTTTAGATTGGTTAAGAGGGAACTGAGTTCTTCCTCCAACCATTCATGCTATTTTGGGCATGGCCTGCTTATATAGACAGGCTTGATAACAGCTTGAAGAGGGTAAGGGTAGGAGGAAAGGTACAAACGGTTGAAGTGAATGGTTAAAGTGAATTTTTTATTGCTATTCCACTTTGGGATAGATAATATAAAAGGCTGAATCTGTCTGAAAAGAAATTTCCTATTTTTTTAACAGGCAGTTGATGCCTCCACCAGCCTTCCCAGTGACTGGAATAAAAACAGAGTCTGATGAAAGGAATGGATCTGGGGCCTTAACAGGAAGCCATGGTGAGTAAGGTGTAACTGGGGGACAGGGTGTCTTAGTGGGATGCTCTTACTTAAGCCTTACTTTTCTAACCTGGTGGTCATTCAGGTATTTAATCCAACCTCTACAATCTATTGGCTAATAAAAGCACCCTTTTTATTTATAAGGACAGTGTATATATCTTTATTTTCAAGCAGCCTGTGTCTTTGAAAGAGTTGGTTGCGTTGTATTTTATAAATAGCATCGGAGCCTGGGAATATTAACAATTGGGAGGTCATTTCAACCTAGATGTTGTCTGACTGGAGGTAATCTGATGTAGACTTTGCAAAAGTTCATTTTTCTTTGTATTGGGAGCTGAGCCACATCATCTGACAGCACCCCAGAACTCAGCAGCCTGTAGTGGTGCGTGGGGTCACTTTTGTTCTTTGCCTCTAGTCATAATAAAAAAAGAGCAGGGAAAAAATTAGTTTTTTTTTCTTTTCTTCTTTTCTTTTAGCTCTTTAAGAGGTGAAATGTCAACACACAGAGACTCACTTGCTAATTTTCCTTTTTTCTTTTTCTTTTTTTTTCTTTTTTTTTTCTTTTTTCTTTCTCTGTTTTCTTACATGGTTCTGGTGGATTCACATTTGCTGGTGCTGGCTGTTTTTCGTGTGATCTTCAACGTTTTGGGGTGACCATTGACCCTGTGACTTCAATATGGTGTCCGACTAACCACTTAAAATTAACATCTTTTTTTTTCTTAACAAATTTATGGTATTATTTTTTTTCTTCGTGGGGAATGGGGTTGGGGCTGTTTTTTCTATTCTAGATTATCCAGCCAAGAAGATGAAAACTACAGAGAAGGGATTTGGTTTAGTAGCTTACGCTGCAGATTCATCTGATGAAGAGGAGGAACATGGAGGCCATAAAAATGCAAGTAGCTTTCCACAGGGCTGGAGTTTGGGATATCAGTACCCTTCATCACAACCTCGAGCTAAACAGCAGATGCCATTTTGGATGGCCCCATAGGAAACAGCGGAACAGAGTTCGACCCTCGGTGACTCTTCTTAGCAATAATGCATGCATTTGATTTAACAAGACTGTGGGGCCTGTTCTGGGGGCCATCTTGAACCTTTGAAGAAGTTAGAGATGCAGTGTCCCCTGTCTTAAAGGGATGCCATTCTTTTTAAAATTTTATTTCTGCAGTGGCTTAACATCTGTTCGATTTTACTTAGAATCACAAATCTGTCTCAAGCTTTTTAGGTAAAATGTACTTGCCTAGAGAAGCATCAGGGCAGAGTCATTGCCCATGTGTTTGACCTTGTCTAGCCTTTTCCAACTGAAAGGCCTCAACTCTGATGTAAAGAAAGTTTTATTTGTATTTTACTATTGTTGGGTCAATTTTGATAATAACCGGTTACAAACAGAGCCTTACTATTTATTAGTGGGGAAATGATTTTAAGATCATCCTTTCCTTCAGTACTTAACAGTTCTAAGAGCCTCATCCCTTTTTCAGTTTGGATTCTTTCTGTTTTGGAAAATGCTGTTTACTATTAAAATTGTCAGATACAACTGGATCCTGAATAGGAAAACGAAGTTATTTTTGCATTGTGTCTTCACTCGATGATCCAAGACTGGCACCTTCAGGCACATTGTTTCAGATAGCCATTGCTGTTTTTACTGCCATTCTAAGCTCCTTGTCTTCAGCTGGGTCCAAGAAAACTTGACTAAAAAGCTGGTCAGAACTCCTCACAGAAATGAAACACAGTGATCTCTCTCTCAGAACTGGTTGCAGCAAAAATAGAGAGATTTGATGACACTCACTAGGGTGGTGGACTTAGTGACTGAAATTGCAGCTTCTCCTTTTTTCTTGGCATTACAGGTTTTGCCAAAAGAACTTTTTTTGTATCAAATATTGATGTGTGAAAGTGAAGGAGCTAGTCTGCTGAACCAGGAGTAGTTTGGGATACTGAACTGTCATTTTTGCACATTTGAATACTTTGCAGGCTGGCTTTGTACAAACTTACCCTCTGGTTTCCTGTATGTTGTAAATAATTAGAACATAATTTCATTATAAATAAATGTATAAACATTGTTTGTCATTTCTTTTTTCTTACACAGTCCATCCATACACTAAAAATAATAAACTTTACTCATCACATAATGCAATCAATGATAGCCCCACAAAAAACTGTAGGCTCCAAAATTTATATAGTTCCTTGAGTTTATAACTCTGCCAAGTATATCCTTAAAGTCCAAATGAAAGATTTACAGACAAAAAAAAAAAAAAGAA
>NW_008330926.1:2783787-2804080 GCF_000622305.1 Nannospalax galili
TTTTTGAGACAGGGTCTCCCTGTAGCCCCAGCTGTCCTGGAACTCACTATGTAGACCAGGCTGGCCTTGAATTCACAGAGATCTGCCTCCCAAATGCTGGAATTACAGGTGTGTGCTGCCACCCCCCCCACTATCCCCAGCCTTTTAAAAAAGATTGTGTGTGTATATGGCCATGCATGTGATGTGTGTGGATGTCAAGAGGACAACTTTTGGTAGTTGGTTCTCATTCTATCATTGTTCTGATGATTAAACTCAAGTTTTCAGGCTTTTGTTGGCAAGTGCTCTTACTGCCTGAGCCAGTTGCTGGCACTCCAGTTCTGTGTTTTGTTATTTTATGTGTATGAGTGTATTCCCTCCATGTATGTAAATGCACTCGTGCAATGCCCAAGAAGGTCAGAAGGGGGCATCTGATTCCCTCGAACTGGAGTTACAGACAGTTGTTAGCCACCATGTAGGTTCTGAGAATCAAACCTGGGTCCTCTGCAAGAGCAGCCAGTGGTCTTAACCTCTGAGCCATCTCTAACTCTCCCACCTTACACTTTTTTTGATACAGTGTTTTACTATGTAGCCCATTGTGTTAACAGGCAAGCACCACTGTGCCCAGCCAGAAGGCCATTTGTTTTGGTGTTTTCTAGATACGGTTTCACTATGTAGACCAAGCTGGCCTTAGACTCACAGAGCCTCCTACCTATTTCCCAAGTGCTGGGATTAAAGGCTTGTTCCATTATGCCCGACTACTACCTAACCCTTTTTTAATATCTCGAGACAAGGTCTTAATAAATTGCCCTGGCTGGCCTTGAAGGTATTGGTCTCCTGAGTGAGCTTCTAGAGTAGCCTGGAGGATAGCTTTATATCATATCCAGTTCAGAAAGATGGGGGGGGGGGGCAGGGAGGGGTGAGAGGATCCTGCGGTCTGGAACTTAATATATGGTTTAGGCTGACCTTGATCTTGCAGAGATCTGCCTACCTCTGCTTCCCAAGTGCTGGTGTCAAAGGTGTCTATCACCACCATGCCCAGTCAGATGGTTTTTGATTGATTTATTTTAATATTTTAATTTTATGTGTATTTGTGTATTGCCTGCATGTATGTAAGCGCACCTGTGTCCTGCAGTGCACTACGGAAGAGGCCATTGGGTCCCCTGGAACTGGACAGTTGCTAGCTGCCATGTGGGTGCTAGGATTCAAACTCAGGTCTTCTGCAAGAACAGCCCATGTTCTTAACTGCCAAGCCATCTCTCCGTCCCTATTTATTTATGTTTTGAGACAGGGTCTCCCTGTAGTCCCAGCTGGCCTGGAACTCACTATGTAGACCAGGCTGGCCTCAAACTCAGAGATCTGCCTGCCTCCCCAGCTCTGGGATTAAAGGTATGTGCCACCACACCAGGCTAATGATTTTTTTTTTAATTATGTATGTGTACTTGAGTACAGATGCCCTCAGAGATCAGGAGGTACTGGATTTCCTGGAGCTGGAGTTATAGGTGATTGTGAGCTGCTCTATATAGGTGCTGGGAACTGAACTCCAGTCCTCTGGAAGAGCAGCAGCTGCTCTCAACTGTTGAACCATTCTTCAGCCCTCCAGAAAGACATTCTTGTTTTGTACCTTTGGCTGGCCTTGAACTCAAAAGAGACCTGCCTGTGTCTGCCTCCCCAGTGTTGGGAGTAAAGGTGAGTGCCACCACACCCAGTAGAAAGACATTCTTGAAAAGGAAGTTGTGACCAGCAGGACAACACATACCCAAGCACAACTGAGCAGATGGAAGAACTGGAGTTTGAGGCCATCCTTGGTTATGTGAGACTCTCAAACCAAAAAAGGTATACTTGTACTTGAGGCTGAAGCAGGATTACTGTAGGTTCCAGGACAGCATGAGCTTCACAGGAGGACCCTGTTTTAATCATCCTTTTCCCTTGTCACACACCCCAAAAGAACAGGCAGAGTAGCCCAGGCCAGAAATCTCAGTACTCATATGCTTAGCAGGAAGATGAGAAATGGGAGTCCAGTGCAAACTTCATACCTAGAATCTGCCTCCAACAAAAAATGAGGTAGGTGGCGGAGGTGTGGTGACACATGCCTTTAATCTCAGCACTTGAGAGGCAAAGGCAGGCGAATCTCTGAGAGGCCAGCCTGGTCTACATAGAGTTCAGGCCAGCTGGGGCTACAGGATGACCCTGTCTCAAAAGACAAAATGAGGTAGGTGAAGTTGCAAGATTCATTCAGAAAGTTTCAATGTAAAGTTGTTCGACTATGGTACTGCATAGAGTGAATGAAGGGGGCTGGAGAGATGGGCAAAAGCACTGGCTGTTCTTGCAGAAGACTTGGATTTGATTACCAGCTCACACGTGGTAGTTAACAACTGTACCTCCAGTTTCAGGGCATCTGACACCCTCTTCTGACCTCTTCAGGCATTGCATGACAGGTGCACTTACATACATATAGGCAATATACTCATATACATAAAATAATAAAATATTAAGAGTGAATGAAAGAAAATAGTATATAGTTGATTTTGAGACAAGGCCTCACTATGTAGCCCTAGCTGACCTGGAACTCATGGAAATCTGCCTGCCTCTACCTCCCTAGTCCTGGGATTAAAAGTATGAGACCAGGTCTCATGCAGCCCAAACTAGTCTGGAACTTGCTATCTTAAGCCAAGGCTGGTCTTGAACTCCTGCCTCTCTAGGTGCTGGAATTCTAGCCATGTGCCACCAAATCTGCCTTGTTGGCTGCATTTAATTCAATACTTTACAAACTCTTCAGTTTTACCTTTACTCTCTAGAGAAAATCACATCTGTTTTAAACAAAACAATTTGTATCTTTAAAAAATTTTTTTATTGTTTTTATGTGTATATTGCCTGCATGTAGGTAAGTGCACCGGTGTCATGCAATGCCAGCAGAGGTTGGAAGAGGCTGTTGGGTCTCCTGGGACTGGAGTTATGGACAGTTGTTAGCTGCCATTTGGGTGCTGGGATTCAAACCTGGGTCTTCTTCAAGAACAACCGCTGAGCCCTCTCTTCAGCCCCAAGTAGCTTATGTTTTTAAAATGCCCACACTAGGTGCTGGAGCGATGGCTCAGCAGTAAAAAGCACTGGCTGCTCTTGCAGAAGAGGGGTTTGAATCCCAGCACCCACATGGTGGCTAACAACTGACCACAACTCCAGTTCCAGGGAAATCCAGTGCTGCCTTCTGATTTCGGGCACTGGACAACATGGGTGCACTTACATACATGCAGGCATAACAACCACTTCTGGAAATTCTCCCAGAGTCAATGATTACAGATTTGCACAGACACTGAACTCCAAGGATACTGCACAGCAGTTCATCACTGATGATATTAAACTCTTTTAAAAATTTTATTTTAGGGGCTGGAGAGATGGCTCAGTGGTTAAGAGAACTGACTGTTCTTGCAGAGAACCCAGGTTCGAGTCCCAGCACCCACATGGCAGCTAACAACTGTCCTTAATTCCAGTCCCAGGGGATCCAACAGCCTCTTCTGACCTCTGCTGGCATTGCACGACACAGGTGCACTTAATGCAGGCAAAACACTAGTACACATAAAAATAATAAAATTTTTTTAAAATTATTTTAGCCGGGTGTGGTGGCGCAGGCCTTTAATCCCAGCACTTGGGAGGCAGAGGCAGAGCGGATCTTTGTGAGTTCGAGGCCAGCCTGGTCTACATAATGAGTTCCAGGACAGCTGGGGCTACAAGGAGACCCTGTCTCAAAAAGACAAAGTAAAATTTATTTTAGAGCAGGGTGTGGTGGCGCAGTCCTTTAGTCCCAGCACTCAAGAGGCAGAGGCAGGCAGATCTCTGTGAGTTCAAGACCAGCCTGGTCTACATAGTGAGTACCAGACCAGCTGGGGCTACAAGACGGCCCTGTCTCAAAAAGCCCAAGAAAAAAAATACACTGGTCTGACTAGAATAACCAAGGTGCTGTAAACATCTGGTCTTGATTTCAGGAGCCCCAGACATTGTGACAGCTCCTTTGTGAAATGAAACGCCTCTGTGAAGCAATCATCTTACCTACACTAATCAAATCTGTATCGGGTGAAGATATGAGAGGTGGGGGTTTGCCCTATCCTCTGTCCGCTATTTCTCATGATACCTGGCCATTTATTCACCAGCAGCAGAGGCCGAAGTTGCTCATCGTTAAGGTGTCTGGCCCTTTCCCAAGTTCGATCAGTTTGCTTTTGCCTAGGGTTGACGTAGCGCCCACGTACTTGCAAACCTCGAGGACAGTACGTGACCAGAGGGCTTTGCGAGTCCTGGAACTAGGCGTGGGGCCAGCAGGGGCGCAGTCCGCCGGGGGCGGGGCGGGGTGGGGCGCGGGGTCAGGGCCCGCCCACCCGCGCCATTTTGCTGGGCCCGGGCGGGGTGCTGGGCAGTGCGGATCGGCTGGGAAGGCGCCACCGGGAATCGGCGCGGCCGGCCCGCCCGCCCGGGACTTACCATTGACGGTTCGGTATCCTGAGGTGGGCAGGGCGCCGAGGGTGACGGGGGGCTCTGTCAGCGCGAAAGGCTTTCCCAGAACCGCCCTCAGATCTCAGCCGGCAAATTCCTCGCCTGGCTCTGTACTGGCTCCGTGCCTCATTCTGAAAAGAAGTCTAAGTCCTTTAGGCTTTTTATTCTGGAAAAAGCAGTAAGTTCGAAAACCTGTGTGTGTCATACGACCCTCCGGGACGTGGGGTTTCTTGGGGTTCTGCAGTGTGCAGGGTAGGCCGCAGTGTCACGGGCAGGAAGGGAGCTCCCTGCGCTTGGCCAAGCTGCCTCCATCCTTCAATGTTTTCTGTCTTCTCTAGGGAACCCAGGACGCCTCGGGAGGACAATGGATTCTGGAGCTCGCCCAGTTGGTGGCAGTGGTAGCGGCCCTGCTTCGCTATCTCGGGAATACAAACTCGTGATGCTGGGTGCCGGTGGTGTGGGCAAGAGTGGTAGGTGACATTTTCCATTTGACAAGATTGAAAAGCACTTAAGGGACCACTACCCAGACCAGATGGGTTACTGACTCTTGTGCAGAGTTGATACTTAAAATGATATATCTAGGTCGCCTTCATGAGAATTTTAACTTTGATTTATTGCTTTGAAGCAATGACCATGCAGTTCATCAGCCACCGATTCCCAGAAGATCATGATCCCACCATTGGTAAGTCAGATCCTCATTTATATTGACGATGCAACCTGTAAAAGTATTCTAGTAGATTTTAAGTTTATTTTGTTGGTTTATTTATTGGCTTTTGGAATCAGGGTCTCCCTGTAGCCCCAGAGGACCTGGAGTGCATTGTGTAGACCTAGTTGGCCTCACAGACATAATCTCATAGACATAACCTCACAGACATAAACCTGCCTCTGCCTCCTGAGTGCTGGAATTAAAGGCATGTGCCACCATGCCCAGTGGATTTTAAGTTTTAAAAATAATATTTAACTATAATTTAAACCTTTTTTTGTATATAATTGAGACTTATTTAGAAACAAGAACAAGGGCTGGAGAGATGGCTCAGCAGTTAAGAGCACTGGTTGTTCTTGCAGAAGACAGAGTTCGAATCCCAGCACCCACATACCATCTCCAGTTCTAGGGGATCTGACACCCTCTTCTGTCCTCCTCAGGTACTGCACGACATGGGTGCACTTAACACACATGCAGGCAATATACTCATACACATAAAATAAAAATTAAAATTAAAAAAAAATGAGAATAAACAATACAGTATTTTTTCTAGAGTTAATTTGTACGTATGCCATCTTTAGTCTCTGGGCTTGGTTGCACATTAATGGGAAAACTTTGTCTTATTTTTTAATGAATGGTAGTGTTGTATTGTCAGATGAAAGGAAAAGTTTAGCCAGGTGTGGTGGTGCAGGTCTGTAACCCCAGAGGCAGGAGGGTCTCTGTGAGATTGACTCTGCCTCAAAAACAATAACCAAATTCCCACAAAAATAAATAAATGAAGGAAAAGTTTAAAGGTCACTTAAAGAAGTCTTTTCTTGCTGTCACTTCTAAGGGTCTGACATGAGACTAGCCCTGTAAGTATGAGTCAGCTGGTTTGAATTTCCAGAAAAGGAAGCAGAAAAACAAGTAGAGCCGGCCTACTGAACTCTTACAACCAAGGCAGATCTTTTGCTTGAAGCCCTCCATTTATTTCCTTATCCTTGCAGTTTGTTACATACTGATGTCTTCTCCTATGTCTTTTGTAGTCTGGGACTCTCAGTTATTGGTAGAGTGCCAGTAATCACTCTTTTTTTTTTCTTTTTTTTTTTTAACTTCTTGGTACTGGGGATTGAAGCCAAGGCCTCAAGCATGCTAGGCAAGGACTCTGTCATATCCCAGACCTGTTTTGTGCTTCTTTTTTTTTTTTTTTTTCCCTGTCTTTTTGAGACAGGGTCTCCCTGTAGCTCCAGTTGGCCTAGAACTCACTATGTAGATCAGGCTGGCCTTAAACTCTCAGAGATCTGCCTGCCTCTGCCTCCCAAGCACTACCACACCTGGCCTGTTTCTTTTTGTTTTTTCTTTTTTTTTCTTTTATGTGTATGCGTGTATTGCCTGCATGTAGATAAGTGCACCCGTGTCATGCAGTGCCCTCAGAGGTCAGAAGAGGCTGTTGGATCCCCTGGGACTGGAGTTACTGACAGTTGTTAGCCACCATGTGGGTGCTGGGATTTGAATCCAGGTCTTCTGCAAGAACAACCAGTGTTCTTAAGCACTGAGCCATCTCTCTAGCCCCTTTTTATTATTTTATTTTATTTTATCTTTTTTTTTTTTTTCTTTGAGACAAGATCTCCCACTAATCTAAGATGGCCTGGAGGACACTGTGAAGCCCATGCTAGTGTCAAGCTCATGACAGTCTTCTCAGCTTAGTCTGGGTTATAGGCATGAGCCACTAGGCCCAGCTCTGTGGTTTGTTTTGTTTTATTTATTAATTGTTATTTTCTACAGATTAAGAACATTATTCATTCCTAAATCATAAGGAAGAAGGATTGATTATTTATTAATTGTTATTTTCTACAGATTAAGAACATTATTCCTAAATCATAAGGAGGCAGGTTTATTTATTAACTGTTATTGTCTACAGATTAAGAACATTATTCATTCCTAAATCATAAGGAAGCAAGTTCGATTCTAAGTGATTATATTGAAGAAAAGTAGGGGGGCTGGAGAGGTGGCTCAGCGATTAAGAACACTGGTTGTTCTTGCAGAAGACCTGAGTTCGAATCCCAGCACCCACATGGCGTAACTCCAGTTCTAGGGGCTCTGACAGCCTCTTCTGTCCTCCGAGGGCATTGCACGACACAGGTGCACTTACCTACATGAGGGAATACACACATACACATAAAATTTTTAAAAATTAAATAAAATACTAAAGAATTTTTTTTAAAAAGAAAAGTAGGGCTGAGGGAGGGCACAAAAGCTCTGCCATTAGCTGGGAATGATGGTGCCCATCTGTAATCCCAGCACTTGAGAAGCAAAGGCAAGAGGAATGTGAATTCACCACCAGTCTGGATTACATAAAGAGTTGTAGGGCCATCTAAGGATGCTTAGTAAGATCCTCTCTTAAAACAAAAACAAAAGCCTACATTCTGTGCATGTGATTATTTTATTTAGTATATGCTTCTGTAGGGTGGGAAAGAATAGAAACAATTTTTTTTTTTTTTTTGTCTTCTTGAGACAGGGTCTCCCTATAGCCCCAGGTGTCTTGAAACTCGCTGTGTATACCAGCCTGGCCTCAAACTCACAAATATCCACCTGCCTCTGCCTCTGAAGTACTGGGATTAAAGGTGTGCGCCACCATGCCTGGCCAGTTCTCTTTTACAAGTTTTTTTCTTTTTCTTATTTATTTTTATTTTATGTGTATAGATGGTTTTTGTGTATGTATGTAAGTGCATCTGTACATGTAATGCCCACAGAAGGTCAGAAGAAGGTGTCAGATCTCCTGGAACTGTAGTTACAGATGGTGGTTAGCCACCAGGTAGATGCTGAGGACTGAACCAAGCTCCTCTGTAAGAGCAGTCAGTGGTCTTAACCACGGAACCATCTCTCCAGCCTCATCCTTCTTTTTCTTTTTAATGAACTATATTGTAGTTTATTTTTGGTGCTAGGGAATCAAGCCCAGGACCTCACAGGCTAAGTACGTGTGATGGTTTGAATGAAAATGTCCCCAATAGACTCCAAGTGTTTGGACATTTTGTCCCCAGATGATGGCGCTGTTTTGGGAGGTTTTGGAAGGTGTGGCTATCCTGGAGGAATAGGCACTGGGGGTGGCTTACAGAGCTCTTAAGCCTTGCCAGATCTCCAGTCGCTCTCTCTTGCTTCCTGTGCCTGCACGATGATGTGAGAGCTTAGCTTCTGCTGCTCCTGTTCCAGCCACCTCCGGCCACCATGCCTCCCTGCCACGATGGATTGTAATTCCCCTGGAACCATAAGCTCAAATAAACTCTTCTATAAATTGCTTAGGTCAGTGTTTCTATCATAGCAACAGAAAAGTGACTAATACAGTATGTATTGTACCACTGAGCTACAGCTCTGCTATATCAGATTTAGAACATTGTTTCAGGGATTCAAACTGTGGTGTGAGGTTCTGGTTGGTAGACCTGCAGGCCTGAGCTTCAGGCTGCCTTCCCATGGTGCCCAATTCGGAGCTCAAACTCAAGTTGTCTTAGCCTTAATGATGTGCTGCTAGAGGGATACTACCTGTGACAGTGGCCGGGAGGGGTTGGCACCTACCCTGTAGCCTGCAGCTGAGTGTCCACCACCAGTGGCCTCCTGCACTGCTGGCCTTTGGGTGTGCTGCTGCACCCACCCAGCTGTTCTGCCTGTGTTTATTGTGGGAGAACTAGCCACACCTAGAGATTGACTGAAAGATGTCTCATCAACTGGGCTGGGAGCCTAGGCTTTGAGAGTTCCTTACTGCAGGCTCTAATGGTCTTTGTCCTGTATGCTCTATGTTGGGACAGTAGATGTGTTCCTTTACCTTTTTTTTTTTTTTCACATCCCTGTACAGGCTTTTAGAACTATCAAAATGGGTAGAATTTTCTTTGATCATATACTGGCTTCTGTTTTCTTGTTCTATCTGATCAATTACACAGAATGTACCTCTGCTTGGTTTACAGGAACCACTGGTAGTTTTTGTTGGTGGTATTTTTAACACAGTAGCCAACTTGGAGTACAGTGAAGTTCACTAGCTCCCACACGGTTTGAGATGTGAGTTGCAAAAACTGCAATAGATACTGGGATGGATCTGTGAGTTTGCCACTGAAGACAGCCAAGTTTGTAAGGAAGGCCATTCTTTTAAAATATATTTTAAAAGCCAGGCGTGTTTGCACATGCCTGTAGTCCCAGCACTTGGGAGGCAGAAGCAGGTGGATCTCTGTGAGTTCAAGGTCAGCCTGGACCACATAGTGAGTTCCAGGACAGCTGGGGCTACAGGGAGACCCTGTTTCAAAAAGACAAAAAAAAAAAATTTAAAAATACACTATGATGTGTGTGGCATTTGTTTTGAACCAATGAAGATACTGAGTGGGTTTTTTTTTTTTTCACTTTTTTGTATTTTCCAAGATTTCTAGTGTAATACATGTAAATGAAGTCAGATGTGATGGCATGTCCCTCTAGTCCTAGCTACTTATTTTCATGTTTGAGGAGCAAGGAGGGAGGGTCTTTGAATAGCTCAGGCTGGTCCTGAACTGATCCTGGTGGCTTTTCCTCCCAAGTCTAGGACTATGTGTAAATACCACCCCAGGTAACTTCTGTCTCTTTAAAGTAATGTAATGTAGCTCTGGTGTGGCACATGTCTGAAATCTTATTTGTTTGAGAGACTGAAGAAAGATGATTGAAAATTTGAAGCTAGCCTGGACAGTTTAAGACCCTTTCTCGAAACTAAAATTTATTTAGGTCTGGGGCAACAGGCCTGTAATAGCCACCTGGGAGGTTGCCACAGGAAGATCACAAATTCAGCAACTGCCTGGTCTACAGACTTGAGTTCAAGGCCAACCTGGCCAACTTAAGGACCTGTCTCAAAACAAGAAGTATTTAATCCCAGCACTCAGGCAGATATCTGTGAAATCAAGATCAGCCTGGTCTACATAGAAAGTTCCAGGTTCCATATCTCAAAAAAAAAAGAGAGAGACTAGAGACTAGCATAGTGGCTCATACTTGCAATCCTAGCACTTGGGAGGCTGAGGCAGGAGGATTGCCACAAGTTAAAGATCAGACTGGGTTACATAATGAGTTTGTGAGTTTCTGGCCAGACTCACCCATGTTGTGAAAGTCCTTCTCAAAACAGAGCAAAACAAGAAAGTAAGAAAGAGCTGGCCAAGTGGCTCAACGCTAGGGCATTTCCCTGTCATGTGAGAGGTCTTAGGCTCAGTCTCAAGCCTAAAAAGAAAAAGTAGTAAAATTAAATTGAATTTGAAAAAAAAGAAAAAAGACTAAGACAGCTTAGTGGTAGGGTTCTTGCATTGCATGCTTAAGGCTCCAGTGTTACAAATAGTAATAATAATAATATGCATTAAAAAATTTCTGGGGCTGGAGAGCTGGCTCAGTGGTTAAGAGCTTATACTGCTCTTAAGGAGTTTGTTTCCTAGCACCCACAACCTACATTGGGTGGCTTATAGCTGTCTATAACTCCAGCTATAAGGGAGACAGTACCCTCTTCTGGACTCCAAGAGTACTTGCACTCACATTTGCAGATAGACACACAATTCAAAATAAATCTTTTTAAAGTTTTTTTTTGTCTTTTTGAGACAGGGTTTCCCTGTAGCCCCAGCTGTCCTAGAACTCACTATGTAGACCAGGCTGGCCTTGGACTCACAAAGATCCACCTGCCTCTGCCTCCCAAGTGCTGGATTAAAGGCGTGTGCTACCACACCCGGCTTAAAGTTTATTTTAATTGAAAGAATTGAAAGAATTATTTAATTGAAATAATTGAAAGAATTATGACATTGTGGACTATGTAGGAAACAGTAAAGAAAATTATGAAAGAAGGCTCAGCAGTGAAGAGTGCTTGCTGCTCTTCCAGAGGGCTGGAGTATGGTTCCCAGCACCCACATTGGGTTGTTCACAACTGCCTATAACTCCAGCTCCAGGGGATCTGACACCTATTCTAGCACATGCATAAAAATCAAATGGATTGCCTTTAATCCCAGCACTCAGGAGGCAGAGGCAGGTGGATCTCTGTGAGTTCGAGGCTGGCCTGGTCTCCATAGCAAATCCAGGCCAGCTAGGGCTACAGGGAGACCCTGTCTCAAAAAGACCAAAAAAAAGGATCTTTAAAAAAAAAAAAAAAAAAAAAGTAGTTAGGTCTGGTGGCACATGCTTTTAGTCCTAGCACTCAGGAGGCCGAGGCAGGTAGATCTCTATGAGTTTGAGGCTAGCCTGGCTTACATGGAGAGCTCCAGGTCAGTGAGAGCTATATCGTGAAGCTCCATCTCAAAAAAAAAAAAAAATGGGGCTGGAGAGATGGCTCAATGGTTAAGAACACTGGTTGTTCTCGAAGAAGACGTGGGTTCAAATCCCAGCACCCACATTGCAGCTAACAGCTGTCGGTAACTCCAGTTACAGGGGATCCGACAGCCTCTTCTGTCCTTCACAGGCATTGTACAACACAGCTCACCTACATGTAAGCAATACACACATACACATAAAATAAAAAAAATAATAATAAAAATAAAATATTAAAAAAAAAAACATCCAGGCACACTGGCCCACACCTTTAGTCCTAGCACTCAGGAGGCAGAAGCAGGTAGATCTCTGTGAATTCAAGGCCAGCCTGGTCTACATAGTGAGTTCCAGGCCAGCTTGGGCTATAGGGAGATTCCATTTCAAAAAGCTGAAAAAATGTAACTGTAGTATATGGTTGCATAAACAGGACTTTGAGACAAGCAGCCCTGGGGTTTAATCTTGGCTCCATCACCAGTTAACTGTCATTTGAAGAAGATACTTAATATTTTAGAAATATACTTTTTTTGTAAAGTGGAACTAATCATAGTTCATTGGATTATTGTGACTATTAGGTGATTTAATATACATAATTATACATAATTATATATTCTATTATAAATTAATATGCTAATTTACATGACTTACATGTAAAAATGTTTTTTTATTTTTTAGTGTGTGCGTGCAGGCATGTATGCCACAGTGCATGTGTGAAAATCAAAAGGAAATTCTGTGGAGTCAGTTCTTCCACCTTTGCATGGGTTCTGGGGGATCAAACTCAGATCAAACATGTTTATCATCTGAGCCATCTTGCTAACCCCTAACCTAATTTTTTTTGACATAGTTTCCCTGTAGTCCCAGCTGGCCTAGAACTCACTATGTAAACCAGTCTGACCTTGAACTCACAGAGATCTGCCCACCTCTGCCTCCCAAGTACTAGTATTAAAGACATGTGTCACCATTCCTAGAGTGGCAGAATATTTTAAAAATAATTCAGAGTCTTTTGTTTGTTTGTTTGGAGACATATGGAGACATAGCCCTAGCTGCGCTGGAACTCACAAAGATCCTCTTGATCTGCCTCCCAAGTATTTAGAATCCTTTTTTCAAAAAAAATTTTTTTTGTTATTTTTGTTTTTATGAGTGTATTGCCTGCATGTATTTAAATGCACCCATGTCTTGCAGTTCACACAGAGGTCAGAAGAGAATGCCAGATCCCCTGGAACTGGGGTTACGAATGGTTGTTAGCTGGAATGGTTATTAGTTGGGTGCTGGGAATCAAACCTGGAACCTCTGCAAGAGCAAACAGTGCTCTTAACCACTGAGCCATCTCTCCAGTCTCTTGGAATCCTTTTATACATTAGAATTCCAGCTTTGAATCAGATGCATGACCAGCTAGATGAACAAAGAGAAACATTCGACCTGTGTATTTTATTGAACTTAGTATGTTTTCTGAGGAAATTTAGGCACATTAAAAAAAACTTGTGGGGGCTGGAGAGACAGCTCAGCAGTTAAGAACACTGGTTGTGCTTGCAGAAGACCTGTGTTTGAATCCCAGCACCCACGTGACAGCTAATAACTGTCTGTAACTCCAGTCCCAGGGGATCCGACAGCCTCTTCTGACCTCCACCGGCATTGTGGGTGCACTTACCTACATGCAGACAATACACACATACACATTAAAAAAAAACAAAGAGCTTGTGGACCCACAAGCTGGATCAGTGAGTAAAGGAATCTGACATATAATCCTGGTGACCTGAGTTTGATCCCCAAAATAAAGGTGAAAGTAAAGAACTGACTCCACAAAGTTGGCCTCCGACCTCCACAGGTTCCCATACACACAATAATGGTAGTTTTAAAAAGTGCTTGGTATCAGCCAGGTGTGGTGGGCATACCTTTAGTCCCAGCACTTGGGAGGCAGAGGCAGGTGGATCTCTTGTGAGATCAAGGCCAGCTGGTCTCAAAAGGACCAAAAAAAGAAAAGAAAAAATTGCTTAGTGAGCTGGGGAGATGGCTCAGTGTTTAAAGTGCTTGCTACACAAGCAGGAGAACCAGACTTCAGATACCCAGAACTGATGTAAATGTGGCTTACCTGTAAATCTAGTCTCTGAAGGCAAAGATGGGATCCCCTGAGCAAGCTGGTTAGTGAGACCAGCTCTGGATTTGATTGAGAGACCTTGGCTCAAAGAGTATCAAATCAAGGAAGATTCCCAGTATCAGCCTTGTACCTCCACACATATGTGCACACACATGCATGTGCACTCTGCCACATACAAGAAGGAGAAAAAGTAAATGAATTTGGGTGGGGGCTGGGAATATACCTCAGTGGTAGAGTGCTTGCCTAACATTTGAGTCCCTGGGTTTCAGGTCCAGCACCCCCCCAAAGAAATTAGATGGAATCAACTTTATTTTAGTTTTATATTCTTTTACTTTTTTACTTTGTGTGTTTTTATAATACACTTTTCTTCCCTGCTGTAGAAGATGCTTATAAGATCCGGATCCGTATTGATGATGAGCCTGCCAATCTGGACATTTTGGATACAGCTGGACAGGTATTAAATCTCAGGATTCTATGAGTAAAGACTTTTTCTCTAGTAAAGCGGGTTTATGCAGAGGATATCACTGGCTTGTCTCTTTTGATTTTCATGCACTCTGACTCAGGATAGCAGGTATGGATATGCTGCTGCTTTAACGTAGCTAGTACGTGTCATTTTCTAAGTTGCATCATTATATCGTGAACCCTTGCTTCCCTCTAGGCGGAGTTTACAGCCATGCGGGATCAGTACATGAGGGCAGGAGAAGGGTTTATCATCTGCTACTCCATCACGGATCGCCGAAGTTTCCATGAAGTTCGGGAGTTTAAACAGCTTATTTATCGAGTTCGACGTACTGATGATACACCTGTGGTTCTTGTGGGAAACAAGTCTGACCTAAAACAGCTAAGACAGGTGAAAAGAGACATGTGTCTGTAATACTATGGATTGTCATTTTTGTTTCTTGGTTTATTCCTTTGCCTTAATATAGAAAATGAAAATATATATTGAAAAAATAGAAATGAAAATTAGGTTCTTCTAGCCTTGGAAATTTCCATATAATTACTAATTTGCTATTATTGTAGGTAAAATCTGGTAGGAATAGGAACTAGTATACAGGACAAAATCCACAGAATTCTAAAACATGGTAAGCTATGTGAGATAACATACCCGTTATCTCAGTACTTAAGAGCCCAAGGCAGGAGGATCACCATGAGTTTGAGGCCAGGTTGGCCTACATAGACCCTGTTTTAATCAATCAGTAAATCAGCAGAAAACATAACATAGAATGCTCATTAAGAATCACAGGCTGTTCATTTCCCAAAAGTTTAGAAATGAAGCTAGGAGGGTGGCTAGTGATGGAGCTCTTGCCTAGCTTACATAAGACCCTGGCTAAGCTTACATAAGACCTAGTACTACAGAGTAAATTTTTAAAATTTAATAAGTGCTAGGGCCAGTGAGATGATTTATCTGGTTAAAGACTATACAAGCCTGGTGACCTAGGTTCAGGGTCCAGAACCCACATAGAGGTAGAGAGAGAGAGAACCAGCTCCACAAAGTTGTCCTTTGACTGCCACAGCTGTGCCATGGTTGCAGGTACTACATGTACATTTGGTACACACTAAATAATAAAACAAAAACTTTGAGTTGGGCGTGGTAGTACGCACGCCTTTAATCCCAGCATTTGGGAGGCAGAGGCAGGTGGATTTCTGTGAGTTTGAGGCCAGCCTGGTCTACAGAGGGAGTTCCAGGCAGCTGGAGCTACAGGGAGACCTGTCTCAAAAAGACCAAAAAAACCCCACTAAAACTTCGAAAATAAATCTGTATACATTGCAATAAGAGAAAGCTAAGACACACTTCATGGCATGATCTGACGGTAATTATGAGCCCAGGAAGAGGAGACTAAGAGAAATTATAAAGCATGTTAGAATAAGTGATACCTGTTAAGTTGGCAGTAATTATGGTTTTTGCTGTTTAGTGGACAGGCTGCAGCATAGGGGAGATGTACACAGTCATGAGTACTAGTCTGAGTAATGAATATAGACCTTTTGGAAGTGCTCAGTTAAGCTACTGTGAAATCTGTTTACAAGATGTTCATGGCCAGGCCACTTATGGTAGTAGAAATGATAATTTCCCTTGTGCTTTTCTCTCTTTCCCTTCCCTTCCCTTCCCTTCCCTTCCCCTCCCTTCCTTCCTTCCTTCCTTCCTTCCTTCCTTCCTTCCTTCCTTCCTTTCTTTCTTTCTTTCTTTCTTTCTTTCTTTCTTTCTTTCTTTCTTTCTTTCTTTCTTCTTTTTTGGTCTTTTTGAGACATGGTCTCTCTGTAGCCCCAGCTGGCCTAGCACTCACTATGTAGACCAGGCTGACCTTGAACTCACAGAGACCTGCCTGCCTCTGCCTCCCAAGTGCTAGAACTAAGCCACCATGCCTGATGTGCTTTTTTTTTCTTAAAAATGAAAGGGATGAAGAAAACTAAGGTTATGATTTGTATCTACATCTTCTTGATACCTGTTCCAGAAGGTTATCTTGAAAGGGCTGGAGAGATAGCTCAGTGGATAAGATGCTGGCTTCGCAATAAAGTGCTTGCAAGAGCATGCTTGTAAGAGGACCTGAGTTCGGTTTCCAGGCACATGTGAAAAAAAAGAAAAAGCCAGATGTACTGGTGTGTCCTTTTAATCTCTGTACTGGAAAGAAGACAGGCAGACTCTGGGCATTTGCTGGCCTCCCTGCTTGGCAAGCTCCAGGCCAGTGAAAGAGAAAAAATAAAGGGAGAGAAAAAAGAAAAGACTGGGTAGACATATAGCTTGAAGCTCTAGGTTCTATGTTTAATAAAACCAGGCATGGTAGTATATATCTGGATCCCAGCACTGGGGAGGTGGAGGCAGAAGGCTTAGAAGTCCAGGGTCATACTTGGCTACACAGTGAGTTTAAGACTGGAGAGAGAGAGAGAGAGAGAGAGAGAGAGAGAGAGAGAGAGAGAAGAGAGAGAGTGAGATCTTGAAATCTTGAAAATAGGTTAGAAATAGAATCAAGTAATTCGAAGTCAGAATACTTAGAAATCATGTAGTGCAATCACCCCACACTGCACAATGGCCTGTATGCTCTGCCACCCCCCCCACCCCCCCACCCCCGCCAAGGTTCCGGAGCTGTTTTCTTGCTAAAGAAGTTCATTCACTCTTCTTGACAGTTGTAATTGTTTCCCACTATACAACTGTAAATTTTCTCATGTTTATACCTTCAAAGGTCTCCAAGGAAGAAGGATTGTCTCTGGCTCGAGAATTCAGTTGCCCCTTTTTTGAGACCTCTGCTGCCTACCGTTACTACATTGATGATGTTTTCCATGCTCTTGTACGGGAGATACGTAAGAAAGAAAAGGAGTTAGTATTGGCCATGGAGAAAAAGTCTAAACCCAAAAGCAGTGTGTGGAAGAGGCTAAAATCACCATTCCGGAAGAAGAAAGATTCAGTAACTTGAAGGGAAGATGTGAAGTGTCTACCTGTGAACTGCAGCCTTAATCAAAGCAGTCCAGTAACGTGCAATAGTGAGCAAGCTGTTTGCTCTTTCTCCTGTAGGATGGTTATTTTAAAGGTAACTGTTGAGGGGATGTGTCTACTAGGAGTTTTCAGTGATACGATGTTTAAAGCCCTCTCTCTTAGTTGATTCTGATTTATTAACCTATCAGAGCACTGTCTGCTCTTTAATTGTCACATTAGAATTTGATCTACCATTGTTTTGGTTATGTTGCTGATATAAACTAATTGATGTAAGTTGTTTATACCCAGGAGAGTATTATGCCATGTGTGTTTGACTTAAGTTTACAGAAGGAGTTTTGTGCTGTACTCCCCACCATCCTTCAACTTCAGCTCCTGGTACTGTCTCTCAGAAGGACTTCAGTCTTGCTTATTCACACTGTACATCCTGGAGACAGAACAGAAATTGAGTAGAGAAACCAGTGCTAAAGAGATTTGTACTAAAGTTTAGCAGGTATCTGTGGAGCTGATTCCTGTTGTAGATTATAGAGTGATGAGATTTAGAGAACTACCGCCATATACTTGCCCAAGAAGACCTTGCTCCTAACATGTGCTTGAGAACTGCACATTGACTCCAAGCACTGGGATGGGAAGAAGAGACGGAAAGTGGTAAGATGGCATGAAGAACTCTCTTCGAATGTAACTTTCCTCTTCTTTTCAGGGCCTTTCTTTGCCTTTGAAGGTTAGCACTTTGGGGAGCCATTGCTAGATCTGGCACCAGTCCTAGATAACTAAATTCTTATTTAAACCCTTGGTTTAACTCCTTTGCTGGACTAGACTTGGTGGCTCATCACTGTAATCCTAGTATTTCCAAGGCAGACAGGAGGAGGCCAGCCTGTCCCCCCAAAACAAAACCCTTTGTCAGGCAGCCATACCACACACCTTGTCCCGGTTTTTCCCCACTGGTGTATATACTGTTTTCTAGTGCTTTCTCTTATTCTCATGCCCTTGGAAGAGCTAGGCATGGCAGGATGGTTTTTAAACCTTCATTTTATCCACGGTATTGTCTAAACAGAAGAGACGTCAGCATTCTGATAAGTTGTGTTCTTCTTACCGTCAGTAGTCAGTAGACTCAGGGCTTAAGAGTCTGTGGTAGTTCTGTTTGATGGCTCAGACTCAAAGCTTTAATATTCACATATGTAAAGTATGTTTGTAATCCGAAGATTTCCTCCAAGTTGTCAAAGTTTAGTCTAAGAGAATGCCGTCAGTGCGTGCTTCCTGTCAGTGCTTGGGAGACTAGTCTCAGGAAGAAACAGCTTTAAATATTAGTGGTGAATTCTCTGTTTAAGGATCAGGTTTATTTTGCTGTCTGAACTTGCTATGTGGGGAGTAATTTAGAAGAGCCA
This sequence comes from Nannospalax galili, assembly GCF_000622305.1. Taxonomy (NCBI): domain Eukaryota; kingdom Metazoa; phylum Chordata; class Mammalia; order Rodentia; family Spalacidae; genus Nannospalax; species Nannospalax galili. The sequence continues at coordinate 2,802,111 of NW_008330926.1, forward strand.
AGCCATGCTTCATGTATGGAATAAGTCACTGAAGCTATGTTTGCATGTACTCTCAACTTTGAGAAGATAAATTTGTGTAGCACTTCCTAAACAGCCACTGTTCAATGTTCTATTTCCTATTGTTTAATTGGAAGCAGGAGGGCAGGCTGTTGTGTTTCCTTTGTCAAGTAATGGTCGAAAGTTTAGATTTAACAAAAAGTGACTGCTGGAACTTTTAAAATTCTGAGTAGTATTCTTTTGAAACTCCTGGTAACTTTTGCTAACAATGTTTATAGTACTCAAGCCATCTAAAAATTAAAGACCCAGCTGGGCGTGGTGGTGCACACCTTTAATCCCAGCACTTGGGAAGCAGAGGCAGGTGGATCTCTGAGTTCGAGGCCAGCCCTGGTCTCCTTAGCGAATCCAGGCCAGCTGGGGCTACAGGGAGACCCTGTCTCAAAAAGACCCCCCCCACCAAAAAAAATTAAAGACCCTAAACTTGAGTCTGTGCAAGACAAAAATCTTATAGAAGCCATAGCACTTTGGAGAAGCAGGAGAGTAGAAAAGAAGTATAGTATAATTCTGTCACAACAATCTTTCACCCACTTAACCAGTGCAAAGACTTTCAAATTTAATGCCTACGCTGTTACTACTAATGACATGGGATTATCATTAGTATCAAGGAAGGAACTGACCGATCTACAGTGTCAAGGCTGTCAAGACAATAGAAAACATTGCCGGGAAGAAGTATAAGACAGAAGGGAATTTGTATTGTCTACAAGAAAAACAACAAATGAGGTTTTTTTAAGGCTATCACTGTCATATATTTGATCCTTGGGTAAACTAGTCCCTTAATTAGTGAGACTTCTATTCATGGTGCTAGATAGTTTCAGGGGTATAAGTTACAGCTCTTCTTAGTAATTGTAAAGTATAGCTAATTTATGAGCTCTAAATAATCAGTATTATCCAATTTGAAGGCATTAAAATTAATTACTGCCTGGAACTTTGAAGAGAGAAAATTCAGGGACAAGTTGAAAGGCACTGGAACTATTTGTGTGGAAATTAGATTAGCACATTGAAGACTGAGAAACTAGTTGTCTGGGAGTACCTGTTTATAGTCATCAGGGGCCATACGTTTTAACTTTGTGAAATATTAGAATGTCCTGTGATACTTGGGAAGAAGTTTTTCACTTATGCACTTGTATATGAAGACAGTTTGTACAACACAATACAAAATTTTTAAATAATTTATTGTTGTTAATTGACTTACAAGTGGTAGAAATGTTTGGAGTTTGAGAAAAAAAGGACATCTTTTTTATTGATTTATTATTAGTGTGTGGGTGAGTGTGTTCCATGAGACATGTGGAGGTCAGATGACAATCTCCAAAGGTCAGTTCTTCTTCTACCATGGCTTCTGGGTATTGAGCTCAGATCCTTAGACTTGCAGCAAGCACTTTCACCTGCTCAGTCATACTGCTGGTACATATTTACCGTTTTTGTTTTGTTTTATTTTGTTTGATCTTTTTGAGATGCCCCAGCTATAGCCCCAGCTGTAGCCTGGAACTCACTATGTAGACCAGTCTGGCTTTGAACACAAGCACAGTGGCCAGCCAGTGTATCCTGCCCTTGACAGAGTCCATGGGGCCTTCATGAGGTCCCTTCCTTGTCAGAGAATCTGGATCCTGACTCCTGGGGAGTCCTTGGCGTCCCAGCCAAGAACCTGGCCTGTGCTTTAGCCAGAACATATCTCTATACCTTTCACCTGAAGTAATCCCACAGTCCAGGGGAGATGGTTCAGTGGGTAAAGACACTTCCTGACAACCTGAGTGTGATCACATGGGCCCACCAGACTACTGAAAATTGTCCTCTGGCTTCCACCTATGTCATGTACCCGGTCCCCACAAAGTAACTAAACAAATGTAATAAAAATATTTTAAAGTCAGCCAGGCATGGTGGCACACACCTTTAGTCCCAGCACTTGGGAGGCAGAG
>NW_008330926.1:2804147-2809785 GCF_000622305.1 Nannospalax galili
GGCAAGTTTTATTTTGACCACATATGTACCATGGCATGAGTGTGCACACACACAAATGTAAAAAAAGTTTTTTTTAGGGACTCAGCAGTTAAGACCAATGGCTGCTCTTGCAGAGTACCCAGGTTTAATTCACAGCACCCACATGGCAGCAAACAACTGTAATTCAAGTTCCAGGGAAATCCAATTCCCTCTTCTGACTTCTGTGGGCATTGTAAGACATGGAGGGAGTACACGTACATACAAGCAGGCAGTACACTCAGACGCATAGAATAAAAATAATAAATTTTTAAATCAAGGAAGAGAATTACACTGTTAGGGTTCAGTTAAAGCTCAGTGGTGGAGGAAGTTGTTTGCTGTGCACAAAATTCATTCCTCAACACCTGTCCCCCCCCAAAGAAGAAAAAAAGAAAGAAAAAAATTGAAATATCATCAGATTTCATTATCTTAGAAAATGCTGATTCAAAAAAGATGTGAATACCTACCATACTGTAAGAACACATCAAATGCTAGGAGTCTCCATAGAAGAATCCTTCCTTCCAAAATATTATCTGTTTGTGCTAGGCTTGGTGGCACATGCACTGGGGAAGTAGAGGCAGGTGATCTCTGTGAGGACAGCTTGGTCTGCATAGTTAGTTACAGGTCCCCTAGGGTTACAAGGAGACCTTGTTTCACCAAAAAAAAAAAAAAAAAAAAAAAAAAAAAAAATTACCTCTTGTGAGAAGAAAGGCAAAACAGCCAGGGACACACACACAGCCTGAGCTCCTAGCACTCCAGAGGCTGAGACAGGAAGATTGCACGTCAAAGGTCAGCCTGGGCTACTTAGTGAAATCCTATCTCAAAAAAGAAAGGGCCAGGTGTGATGGCACAAGTCTGTAAGTCCATCCCTTGTAAGGATCTGAAGTTCAGAGTTATGCTTTGCTTCATAATGAGTTCAAGGACAGCTTGGGCTCAAAATAAGAGGTAATGGGGGCTGGAGAGGTGGCTCAGTAGTTAATGCTGGCTGTTCTTGCAGAGGACCTGAGTTTGATTCCCAGCACCCATATCAGGCAGCATACAACCGCCTAAAACTCCAGCTCCAAAGGATTCTAGCACCTTCTGACCTCCATAAGGCAGCCACACACATGGCCTTCAGTCACAAAATAAAAATCTTAAAAAAAAAAAAAAAAAAACAGCTAATAGAGGAAGAGGCAAATTGAGGTGAAATAAAAGTTTTATCTTGTGTAAATTTGGTGTTAACTGCTTTTCCAAACTCAGTCTTTTGTCTCTTTAAGATAGGGTTTTGCTAGCCATGGTGGCGCATGCCTTTAATCCCAGCACTTGGGAGGCAGAGATAGGAGGATCTCTGAGTTCAAGGCCAGCCTACATGTGAGTTCCAGGACAGCTGGGGCTACAGGGAGATCACGTCTAAAAAAGACCGAAAAAAAGAGAAAAAAAAAAGGGGTCTCGCTAGGTGCATGGTGCATGTTTTATCCAATGGTGTAAAGGTAGGAGATAGTTGGGAGTTAACAAGAATCCTGCCTTCACTGGGCCCTGTTGTCAAGGCCTCAAATCCCAGCTACTTGGGATGCTGATACAGGATGATCACAAACTCAGGGCCAGCTTGGGCTACAAGGCAAGTTCAAGGAAAACCTGATCAACCTAGTGAGACTTTTTCTAAAAAAAACAAAAAAACACTAGGGATCTATCTTAGTAGCACAGTTGCCTAGCATACATACATACATAAGACTCTGGGTTCAGTCTCCAGTACTGCAAAATAAATAAATGAATAATAATTTTTTAAATGATCCCATAATAGCCTGGCGTGGTGACACACGCCTTTAATCCCAGCACTTGGGAGACAGAGGCAGGCGGATTTCTGTGAGTTCAAGGCCAGCCTGGTCTACATAGTGAGTTCCAGGACAGCTGGGGCTACAGAGAGACCCTGTCTCAAAAAGACCAAAAAAAAAAAAAAAAAAGATCCCATAATGGAGCACAAGAAAGGATGAGATTTGGGGGCTGGAGAGATGGCGCAGTGGTTAAGAGCACTGACTGGTCTTGCAGAGGACCTGGGTTTGAGTCCCAGGACCCACATGGCGGCTACAAACCGTCCTTAACTCCAGTTCCAGGGGACTCCGAAGCCCTCTTCTAACCTCCGGGCATTGCACGACAGGACATGAGTGCACTCACATACCCGCAGGCAATACGGGGTTTATTACTCAATACACATAAAATAATAAAATAGGGGGTGGAGAGATGGCTCAGCGGTTAACAGCACTGACTGTTCTTGCAGAAGACCCAGGTTCAAATCCCAGCACCCACATGGCAGCTAACAACTGTCCATAACTCCAGTTTCAGGGGATCTGACAGCCTCTTCTGTCCTCCGAGGGCATTGCACGACACAGGTGCACTTACCTACGTGCAGGCAATACATGCATACACATAAAATAAAAATAAAATATTTAAAAATAATATAATTTTTTTAATTGACTGGAAGGGACAAGTAAGAAAAACTCATCTTTAAGAATTTTTTTATTATTTTTACTTTATGTGTATGCATATATGCATATATTGCCTGCATGTAGGTAAGTACACCCATGTCCTGCAGTGCCCGCGAAGGTCAAAAGAGGCTGTCAGATCCCCTGGGATTGGAGTTATAGACAGTTGTTAGCTGCCATGTGGGTGCTGGGATTTCAACCCGGGTCTCCTGCAAGAACAACCAGTGTTCTTAGCCGCTGAGCCATCTCTCCAGCCCCGTTAGTCAACTTTTTTTTTTTTTTTTTTTTTTTTTTTGGCTTTTTGAGACAGGGTCTCCCTGTAGCCCCAGCTGTCCTGGAACTCATTATATAGCCCAGGCTGGCCTCGAACTCACAAAGATCCGCCTGCCTCTGCTTTCCAAGTGCTGGGATTAAAGGCCTGCGGCACCATGCCCAGCCTTAACTTTTAAAATGAGTTGGTGTTAGCCAGGTGTGGGGGCACACAGCTTTAATCCCAGCACTTGGAAAGCAGAGGCAAGTGGATCTTTGTGAGTTGGAAGCCAGACTGGTCTACATAGCGAGTTCCAGGCCAGCTGAGATTACAGGAAGACCCTGTCTCAAAAAGACAAAACAAAACAAACAAAAAAACAAGTTGGCTAAATAAGTGTGTCTGGTGGGGAGCATTATTCAGTGTGCATTCCTCTGCACACAGGATCCTATCATGCTAGGGTGGGGACATGCTTTGTTTCCTGCCCTTCCCAAAGCTGCTTAATTCTAGAGTTTATTACTAGTTGTTCTCAGCCAGAACAAAAGTCATTAGTTCCAAAACATCCCTTGACAGAGAAGTGTCAAGATGGAGCAGCAGGGGCAGGGACATAGAGTATGTATGACAGTGAGGCCATATGCTTAGGCACCATATAATCTAACAGAACCTCTTAGAGTTTGGAGCACAGAACACCTTTAATCCCAGCACTGTGAAACAGAGGCAGGTGGATCTCTGTGATTTTGAGGTCAGCCTGGTCTACATAGTGATTTCCAGGCCAGCCAGGGCTGCATTAGTGAAACCTTTCTCAAAACAAAAAAAATAAAGGAGCGGGGGGGCTGCTGGAGAGATGGCTCAGCCATTAAGAACACTGCCTGCTCTTGCAGAGGACCTGGGTTCAGTTCTCAGTACCTACATGGCAGCTAACAACTCTGTAACTCCAATTCCAGGGGATTTGGCCTCTTCGGGCACGGCAGGCATGTGCCGCACTTACATACATAAAGGCAAAACATTCTTACACATAAAAAATAATTTTTTTTGTCTTTTTTTGAGACAGAGTCTCCCAGTAGCCCCCCCTGTCTCCCAGTAGCCCCAGCTGGTCTGGAACTCACTATGTAGACCAGGCTGGCCTTGAACTCAGAGATTCACCTGGCTCTGCCTCCCAAACACTGGGATTAAAGGCATGTACCACCATGCCCGGCCAGCCTAATGACTGGGATTAAAGGCATATGCCACCACACACAGCTAAAATAAAATATATATATATTTTTTTGGTCTTTTTGAGACAGGGTCTCCCTGTAGCCCCCAGCTGTCCTGGATTCACTATGGAGACCAGGCTGGCCTCGAACTCACAGAGATCTGCCTACCTCTGCCTCCCGAGTGCTGGGATTAAAGGCATGCACCACCATGCCAGGCCTAAAATAAAATATTTCTTAAAAATGGGTCTGGAAAGATGGTTCAGTGGTTAAGAGATTGGCTGCTCTTGCAGAGGACCCGGATGTGATTCCCAGCACCCATATGTTAGCTAACAATCCTTTGTAAATCCAGTTACACACACAAACACACATAATTAAAAAATAGAAATAAGACCAAGTGTGGACCTTAGGACCCTTTAAGACCCTTAACTCCCAGCACTTGGGAGGCAGAGGCAAGAGGATCTCTGTGAGATGGAAGCTAACCTGATCTATATAGCCAATTCAACCCTGTCTCAAATAGTAAGCAAATAAATCTTTATGATTTAAGATAGGGGCTGGAGAGATGGCTCAGTGGTTGAGAGCACTGACTGCTCTTGCAGAGGACCCAGGTTTGATTCCCAGCACCCACATGGCAGCTACGAACCATCCTTAACTCCAGTTCCAGGGTAATCCGAAGCCCTCTTCTGACCTCCAAGGCATTGCACGACTTGGGTGCACTCACATACATGCAGGCAATACACTCATACACATTTAAAAAAAAAAAATCTTTAAGATAATAAAAATTTTAAAAACCAGGCATAGCCAGGCGTGGTGGCACACCAAAAAATAAAATAAAATAATATAAATAATAAAATTAATAAAATTAAAAAAGCCCAGGCATGGTGACTCATAATCCCAGCACTGTAGAGGCAGAAACAGGCAGATACTAGAGTTCACAGGCCAACTTGCCTAGCCAACTTGGCAGGCAAGCCCCAGGACAGTGGGAGACAGTATCTCAAAACACAAGGTGGACAGCACCTAAGGGAATAATACCTGAGGTTGATCTCTGGTGTCCATGAACACTTTGGGCATGCATGTGCACACATACACACAGACACAAACACATACACACAAGCAGGCACATACACACGTGTATGCACACACACGTGTATGCACACACACAGGACTTTGAGCATCTCAACCAGATATTCTGGGCATCCTTTCATTTTCTTAGACTCCCTACAAGGAGAATGTGTGGGTCATTGCAGCTGAGACACTGCCTCCCCATCACCATCACCACAAAACCCAAAATTCAACTCCAAACCAAATTTTGCATGGTGGTGAAGCTAAGCGTTCAATCCAAGTGCCTCATACAAAATTCCTTATCACTGAGCAACACTCCCAGCTCACAGTGTTCACATTTTTCTGTTGTGTTGTGCTGGGGATCAAACCCCAAGGCCTCACAAATGCTAGGCAAGGGACTGGCTGCTCTTGCAGAGGACCTAGGTTCAGTACCCAGCACCCACAGGCAGCTAACAACTGTAACTCCAGTTCCAGGGGATCCTATGCCTTCTTCTGACCTCTGCAGGCATTGCACAACATGGGTGCACTTACATACACACAAACATAATACTCATACACATAAAAACAAATAAGAAAACAAAACAAATGCTGGGTGAGCACTCTGTTGCTGAGCTACATGCTCAGCTTGAGACCAAACTTCCTCCTCCTCCTCCTCCTCCTCCTCC
>NW_008330926.1:2809841-2814969 GCF_000622305.1 Nannospalax galili
TGAGACAGGGTCTCCCTGTAGCCCCAGCTGTCCTGGAACTCACTATGTGGACCAGGCTGGCCTTGAACTCTCAGAGATCCACCTGCCTCTGCCTCCCGAGTGCTGGGATTAAAGGCGTGCGCCACCACACCGGGCTCCTCCTCCTCTTCTTTTTGCACAGGATCTCCTTGTAACGCAGCTACCCTGGAACTCGCTATGTAGATCAGGTTGACTTTGAACTCACACAGAGAGCCACCCGCCTCTGCTTCCCAACAAATGCTGGGATTAAAGGTGTGTGCATAAGGCTGGGCATGGTGGTACACACCTTTAATCCTAGCACTCGGGAGGCAGAGGCAGGCAGATCTCTGAGTTCAAGGCTAGCCTGGTCTACATAGTGAGTTCCAGGCCAGCTTGGGCAACAGGGAGACCCTGTCTCAAAAAAGACCCCCCAAAAAAGTGTATGCATAATACTATATAGTGAGACCCTGTACCAAACAAACAAACAAACGAAGTATAACAAGCAGCAAAGCAAGTCACCTGTCACCTACTAAGTCTCTAAATAGAGCAGGAATCTACAACTATTTACTTTTAAATTTATTTATTTATTTATTTATTTATAGCCCAAGCTGGCTCCAAACTCTCTATGTAGCCAAGGGTGACTCTGAACTCTTGATCCACCTGCCTCAACTTCTCAAGTGCTGGGATTACCTATGTGTTCCACCCAGACTGGAGCCTTTCTTGGTTTCTTGGTTTCTTTTTTTTTTTTTTTAAACAATAACAATCTCACAGCATTTATTGTCACCTGACAATAAGTAAGAGTCGTGAAAAACAATATGAATAAATGTTGTAGACTATGCTCCCAGAAGAGACACCTTTAAAAAAGAACATATTGTATTGCCTTCTCAACTCACTTCCTTGAGTATTTCTAGTTGGACACACTTTGTAGCAGGATCCAACCCAGCTATTTTCTTGACTTTGATTTAGAATGAATCTCTTCTGCATCATCTAATACAAGGTTCATATATCAGCAAAACCAATAATACAACCCTCTATCCTCTTAGTCTCTTACTCATACCACCACACCTGAATCTGAGATCTATTTTGCAAGTATCTGAAGATGAGGTTGATGGGCTGCACCGTCATCTTCTGCACCTTCTGGCCCTGGCCGAGGTATGCCATGGTGGGAGTCACCTCTTGGTTTCTTTCCCTCCCTCCTTCCCTCCCTCCTGCCTTCCTTCTTTCCTTTCTTCTCCTCTTTTTCTCTCATTTTTTTTTCTTGTGCTGGACACTGGAGCCAGTGTATGCTAAGCACATGAGCTACCCTTCCAGCCCTATATGTATTAAAATTTATTTATTTGTATTTTATTTGTATTTGTGTGTTTTGCCTGGATGTATGTAAGTGCACCACATGTATGCAATGACTACAGAGGCCAGAAGAGAGTGTTGGATCCCCTTGAACTAGAGTCACAGATGGGTAATGGGGTACTGGGAACCAAATCCAGGTTCTCTGCAAGAGCAGCCAGTGCTCTAAACTATAGCACCCCCCTACCACACACATCTGTATTTTTATACAAAGGCCACAGGACAGCCAGATATGGTGGTGCAAGCCTGTAGTTCCAGCACATGGGAGGTAGAAACAGATAAGTAATTCAGGGCTCGGCTTGGCTGGGCTACATATCAAGTTAGACAGCATCCTGGACTACATGTCTTAGACCCTGTCTCAAGAAAACAAAAATGCCTCAAATGGCTTTTGATCAGGTGACCTTGGGACCTTACTTTAGAAAACATGCCCCAAAACCTAGTTTGCTTGTGCGTGTGTGTGTGTGTGTGTGTGTGTGTGTGTGTGTGTGTGTAAGATACATGCTCCTGCGGAGACCACAGGTCAACTAGGTATCGTCCTCTATGGCTGCCTTATCTGTTTGTTTGTTTCTTTGGTTTTTGTTTAGTTTTTTGAGACAAGGTCTCCTTATAGCCCCAGCTGGCCTGGAACTTGCTATGGAAACTAAACTGACCTCAATCCCACAGGGATCCACCTGCCTCTGCCTCTTGAGTGCTGGGATTAAAGGAATGTACCACCATGCCAGACTACGCTACCTTATTTTTAAAAAATATTTTAATTATGTGCGTGTGTTTGTGTGTCTGCGTATATGAGGATATGTACACATAGGCGTAGGTGCCCATGGAGTCCAGAAGAGAATATTGGGTCTCCTGGAGCTGGAGTTCAGACTGAGCCACCTGTCCTGGGTGCTGGGACCTTAGCCCTGGTCCTATAGAATAGCAGCTAGTGGTCTTATACACTGAGCCATCGTTCCAGTCCTACACCTTGTTTTTTGAGACAAGGTTTCCCACTGAACCTGTAGATTACGAATTTGGCCTGCTGGCCAGCCCCATTCCACAGTGTTGAGGTTATAGGTGTACTGCTGAGCTTTTACATGGGTGCTGGGGTTCCAAACTCAGAACCTCAAGCTTACACAGCAAGCATTTTCCTCACTGAGCTATGTCTCTGCTCCAGAACCTAGTTTCCAAAACTGTGTGTGGTGACCTTGTATAGTCACTGAATGTATAACTGAAGAATGTGGAAACGGTGGAAATTTTGCATTAGTAAACATTTCTGGATGAATCTAGGAGTTTGGGGAAGTGCTCACTTTTGTGAGGAGGAGTTGTATCATGTCACTTCTCTGAAGTTTTGGATCTGAACATACAGCACATACTCCACACTGCATGCATGTGCTGTCTCTTTATGCAATGCCAACAAATGAGGCTGGAAATAGCTCTAATCCAACACTGCTGTGTGTTTTGATTTATAGCGTTTTTACTGTACCCAAAGTTTTCTCCCATAGAAACACAATGGTTCAGTTATGGAAAACAAAGTCGTTTGTGTGTGTGTGTGTGTGTGTGTGTGTGTGTGTGTGTGAGAGAGAGAGAGAGAGTGACAGGGTCTCCCTGTAGCCCCAGCTGGCCTGGAACTCTTATGTAGACCAGGTTGGCTTTGAACTCACAGAGATCTGCCTGCCTCTGCCTCCCAAGTGCTGGGACTAAAGGTGTGTGCCACAAGAAAACAAAGTCTTGGGGCTGGAGAGATGGCTCCACAGTTAAGAACACTGGTTGTTCTTGCAGAAGACCTGGGTTCGAATCCCAGCATCCACATGGCAGCTAACAATAACAACTGTCTGTTAACTCTAGTTCCAGAGGATCTAACAGCCTCTTCTGTCCTCCAAGGACACAGGTCCACTGTTGGGGAACCCTGCTGTTAAGGTCTGCTACTTTCTCAGGAGGGGCTTCCTGCCTGACTTACCTGGAAAGTGCCTCCAAGCACAGATGCCTGGCCTTATTTGGAACATGACCTTTGGCATAGTTACCAGCAATAAAACTGCCCCCAGGTTTTTTTTCTATATGATAATTAGGCATTGCCCTGTAGCCAGATGATAGGATCCCCCTACAACATGTAAATAAAGCATACTATGAGCACCTATCAGCTGAGGCATTGGCTACTGCCTCCACACTATATTTTCCCTAACCCTCACTGAATAAATGGAGGTGTTTCACTGAGTCTGGAGCTGTTTGTATCACTGAACCTGCCTGCCCCGAAGGGCTTTCTTCCGTCAGTGCTCACTGACCATCCTGACCCTGTTTGTCACTTCTGCTCCTTTTGTTCTCCTGGATCAGTGGCCAACAACCCACGAGGGGAGGGAGAGACCCCACAGTGCACTTACCTACATGCAGGCAATACATACAATAAAAAAATCAAAATATTGCCAGGTGTGGTGGTGCATGCCTTTAATCCAGCACTTGGGAGGCAGAGGCAGGCTGATCTTTATGAGTTGGAGACCAGCCTGATCTACATAGTGAGTTCCAGGACAGCTGGGGCTACAAGGAGACCCTGTCTCAAAAAGACAAAAAATAAATTAAAAAATAAAAATAAAAATATTGAGGCTAGCCTGGTTTACATGGCAAGTTCCAGGCTTACCTTGTCTCAAAATGAATGAATGAATGAATGAATAAATAAATATCTCAAAGAAAAATAACTAAATTTTTTTATTTTATTTATTATTTTTGTTTTATGTGTTTTATTTTTTTATTGTGTTACCATGTGGGTGCTTGGATTCAAAACCGGGTCTTCTGCAAGAACAACCAGTGTTTTTAACCACTGAGCCATCTCTCCAGCCCCAATAAAATTTTTTTTTTTTTTTTGTCTTTTTGAGACAGGGTCTCCCTGTAGCCCCAGCTGTCCTGGAACTCACCATGTAGACCAGGCTGGCCTCGAATTTACAGAGATCTGCCTCCCGAGTGCTGGGATTAAAGGCGTGCACCACCACGCCTGGCAATAAAGTATTTTTTAAAAAATGCCGCATAGGTAAGAAGAGGGCTTCTGATCCCCCTGGAACTGGAGTTAAGGACAATTCATAGCCGTCAGGTGGGTGCTGGGAATCAAACCCGGGTCCTCTGCAAGAGCAGTCAGTGCTCTTAACCGCTGGGCCAGCTCTCCCCCTCCAAAATACTTGGTTTTTAAAACTCCTATTTGGCCGGGTGTGGTGGGACACGTCTGTAGTCCCAGCACTTGGGAGGGAGGCAGAGGCAGGCGGATCTCTGGGAGTTCCAGGCCAGCTAGGGGTACAGGAAGACCCTGCTTCAATAAGAAAGACAAAAACAAAAAAAACCTCCTGTTTGAATTGCTGACTTAAGTTTTTGTTTTTTGTTTTTTTTAAAAATCATCGGCTGGGTATGATGGTACATGTCTTTAATATCAGCACTTGACAGAGACAGGTAGATCTCTGTGAATTTGAGGTCAGTCAAGGCTACATAGTGAGATTCTGTCTTTAAAACAAAATCATTAAATAAACTTTTTCTTGAAATTAGGACATAATTTCCAACTCGTAATGAAATGGCCTGAAAAATGCTTCTGCCATTTGTTTTTATGTGAAGCAGTGTTCTCAGAATTGATGATTATAAAATTAAACTTGCTTTCCTTCCTTCCTTCCTTCCTTCCTTCCTTCCTTCCTTCCTTCCTTCCTTCCTTCCTTCCTTCTTCCTCCTTCCTTCCTTCCTCCCTCCTTCCCTCCCTTCTTCTTCCTTTCTTTCTTTCTTTCTTTCTTTCTTTCTTTCTTTCTTTCTTTCTTTCTTTCTTTCTTTCTTTCTTTCTTTCTTTCTT
>NW_008330926.1:2815030-2823540 GCF_000622305.1 Nannospalax galili
CCCTTCCTCCCTCTCTCCCTCCCTGTCTTCTTCCCTCCCTTCTTTCCTTCCACAGGCTCTCATTTATCCCAGGCTGGCTTTGAACTGTTTACGTAGCTGAGAATAACCTTGAACTTCTGATCTTTCTACCTGAATGCTGGAATTAAGCATATGCTACCACAGTTGGTTTATATGGTGCTGGGGATCAAACCCAGGGCTTTCTGCATTTTAGGCAAGCATTCCACCAACTAAGCTTCATCCCAGCCCTGATTTAATTCTTTATATAAAAATAAAAAGTATTGCCAAGTGTGGTGGCACATGGCCTTAATCCCAGCACTCAGGAGGCAGAGGCAGGCGGATCTCTGTGATTTTGAGACTAGCCTGGTCTACATAGTGAGTTCCAGGCCAGCCAGGACTACATAGTGAGACCTTGTCTCAACCTCCCTGCCCTCCCCCAAAAAAACCCAAGGAAGCAAAACAAAAATAAATGAGTACATTCATCTCCTTTTTTGTTTGTTTTTTTGAGACGGTCTAGCCTGGAATTCAGTACATAGATCAGGCTGGCCTTGCTCTCTGTGAGATCTGCCTGCCTCTGCCTCCCAAGTGCTGAGATTAAAGGTGTGTGTCACCTTGCCCAGCAATTCAGCAGGTCATCTCCTTATGCAAATTTGCTTGCATCTTTAAAACATATTTTTGATTATTTTATGTGTATGAGTGTCATGCCTGCATGTATGTAACGGTACCCATGTTGTGCAATGCCCATGAAGGCTGGAAGAGGGTGTCAGAGCCCCTGGAACTGGAGTTAGGAATGATTGTTAATCACCATGTAGGTGCTGGGTAACTGAACCCGGGTCCTCCTTCAAGAGTAGCCAGTGAACTTAATTGCTGAGCTTTTGCTTTCATCTTTAGTAAACGGCAAAATTATATGGATATGAAAGAATTGGGTTTTTTTATTTATTTTTTTTTAACACTTATTTATATGTAAGTGTTTGATTTGACCACTGGGGAATGTATCTCAGTGGTAGGCTGCTTGACCTGCACACATGAGGTTCAATCCCTGGTAGTGGCAAAAAATTGCTGTGGGGTGCTTCACCAGAGAAGACCACTCAGACAAAGTTTTGCCAAATGAAACTCGTTGCTGGCCAGAGCTACTACACAAGGGTGTCAAAACCCAAGTGTGTAGCCCCAGCCGTCTCTATGGTAAGCTTTTATACAGAGAAAACCATAACCAGGGGTGAAAAAGTTTAAGTTCCCAAGCTCACAGGTGCAAAGCCCCTTAACAATTTCTATTCTATTAAGTAATAATTACTGTTCTGCAGAAGCAAGGCAAGCATAACCTATAGAAGCCATAAGTCTGCAGTTAGCAGGTACACTCTGGGATGCTCTGACCTGTTCCCAAGACAACCAGATCCTGCTGACATGTGTTCCCATACCCTAGGCCAACTCCCTGATAATTTCAGAGACTACAGTCAGCCTAAACTTTAACATGGCATAGCTATGGTCAAGAAGGTGCCCTATTACAGATGATGATAATAATAATAATTAAAAAGATGCAACCATTGAGTTGAGGATGCACTGGCAATACTTTAGGCCAGTGATATGGATCAGTGGGTAGAGGCACTTGTAGCCAAGACCGAGGACCTGGGTTTGATCCCTAGGACCCACATTGTTGAAGGAGAGAACTGGCTTCCAAAAGCTGTCCTCTGACTTCTACACATGCACCATGGTTTGCATGCTCACAGATGTATGTGCACATGCAAATATACACACACACTAAATAGTGATAAAATTGTTTTTAAAATGTGATTTATTGGGACTGGAGAGATGGCTCAGGGGTTAAGAACACATGCTATTCTTCCAGAGAACCCAGGTTTGATTCTTAGCACCCACATGGCAGTTAACAACTGCTACAACTCCAGTTCCAGGGGATCTGATACCTTCTTCTAGCCTCTGTGGGACATTGCGCTCATATGGTGCACTTACATACATGTAGGCAAAACACTCATACACATGAAATAAAAATAATGAATAAAATACTTAAAAATAAATAAGTAAGCTGGGCATGATGGCATATGCCTTTAATCCCAGCACTCGGTAGGGAGAGGCAGGCTGATCTCTGAGATCAAGGCCAGCCTGGTCTACAAAGCCAGTTCCAGCCTAGCTGAGGACACAGAGAGACCCTGTCTCAAAAAAGACAAATAAATAAACAAAAAAACAAGGAAATAAATAAATAAAGATTTGTTTTATATATTTTATTAAGGTTTTTTTTTTGTTTGTTTGTTTTTTGGTCTTTTTGAGACAGGGTCTTCCTATATTCTCAACTGACCTGGAACTCGCTGTGTAGACCAGGCTGGCCTCAAACTCACAGAAATCCTCCTGCCTCTGCCTCCCAAGTGCTGGGATTAAAGGCATGCACTACCACACCTGGCTTTATTAAGCTTTTTTAAAATTTTTATTTATTATTTTTATTTTATGTGTACACGTGTATTGCCTGCAGGTAAGTGCGCCCATGTCATGCAATGTCTGCGGAGGTCAGAAGAGGCTGTCGGATCCCTTGGAACTGGGGCTATGGACAGTTGTTAACTGCCATGTGGGTGCTAAGAATCAAACCCGGGTTTGAACACGCGTCTTCTGCAAGAACAACCATTGTTCTTAACCGCTGAGCCATCTCTCCAGCCCCTGTTTTATATATTTTATATAGCTATATACCTCGAGCTGCATAAAAATTTCTCAGGCAAAAGGAGTGATGAGAAACATTTAAGAAGCCCTGGGCACCGGGCATGGTGGCGCATGCCTTTAGCCCCAGCACTTGGGAGGCAGAGGCAGGAGGATCTCTGTGAGTTCAAGGCCAGCCTGGTCTACATAGTGAGTTCCAACCAGTTGGGGCTACAGGGAGACCCTGTCTCAAAAAGGAAAAAAAAGAAGCCCTGGGCTAGAACATCCTCGTGCCTGAGAACTCTCATCAGTTGTGATCGTCTAGCTTCCGAGAGAACCAGGCTGTCATCACCATGCCTGTTTAATGTGAACCAGTCTTTATTTTGCACTTGTGTGGTGCATTAACAAATTTAACATACAAGATAGCATTACATATTGCAGGTTAGCGTCACAGCATTACGCAATGTCACACAGTTCATGTTAGCGTTTTCAGGTTTTTCCTTTTTTAATTTGACACTTTTATTTTTGAGTTTTATTTTTACAAGAGAAGACACAAGGTAAAGAAAGACGACCACTTTGGAGAGGGACCATGGTGAGGGCAGTGCCACTGTCATGACCACATTAAAAGTTTTCCATTTCCCTCGCCTAAGCAGGTCACTCCTGTCCCGCAAACCAGTTCTATCTGGTTTTCTAGTGGGAGCACTATCCATCCATAAACACGTACACATGGCTGTGCTCCGCCGAGAACTGGAAAGAAGGAAGTCATAGGGGATGTTTATTATTCTGAAAAGCCTTCATAGTCCCAAAGGAATCAAATCCACATAGAAGGACTGGCTCTTAGAAAATCTGGAGTGACCCTTCCTTCACCTACTCCTAACCACAAGTGCCTTGTGCAAAAGCTAGGATGTGGCTCTCCTGTCTTTCAACTGAAAGGAAGAGGCATTCTGCCTCCCCCAGATCAGTGAGCTCTGGAAAGAACCAATGTGAAAGCCAAAGTCAGCTAAGAAGCTTTAGGACATCCAAGTCCAGGGCACAATGATCAGGCCTGAGGTAGGAGGGAGGAATCCCGTACTATCCACCCCTTTGCCTTTTCTGGCAAAGACACTGAGGCAGCTCCTAGCCATGGAACGACTGGTTCCTCCCCTGTCACCTCACCACCCGCTGCTCCGTAGACCCAAAGAATGCAAGGAATAAAGCTGCAAGGGGATGGGGAAGAGAGGGGTGGGGTGAGGCTGTTTTCCCAGACTTCGATCAGAGCTACAGAGGCACACACAGCAGGACAAAGACCAGACTCCACCTATCGCTTTGCATTGTTTCTGGGAAGGAAACAAAGCAGGCTGCTCAGCGATTTCTGATCTTTAGACATTAAGGCGATGAAGAGGAACCATTGAAATTTTTTCCTAATGGGGCTTAGAATGTTCCTGTCAGGTTTTCATTAAACTATCTCAAAATGCAATTTTAGAAAACAAAAAGTATTTTCTACGTATGATACAATATTTACATCCCATGGGTTAAAGGACAGAGACTATTGGTGTGATCCCAACTGATGGTGAGACAGCAAGTCAGATTATGGGGGATAAAGGCCGACAAGGGCAAGAGCGGAGAGTGGGCTTTGTGCCTGTACAGAACTACTCTGTATTGCCCCAAATCTGCCTGAAAGAAGCAAACAAAAGGATTGATGGGGGAGGTGGGGTGGGTTCAAATCTACAAGCACTAAGGGAACACCAAAGGCAGCGTCACCACCCTCTCTCTCCATGGAGACTCACCTTTTCTACCCCCTTCTCAGAAGCAAGCTAGCAAGCTGATAACCTTGTATGGGAGTAGACACTTCAATTTCAGCTAATCCTGCAAGCCCTGTTTCAAGCTATTTCTTATTTGATTGAAGTCCTCTTCAGACTGTCAAAAATATGTCCTGACGTCTCAAGTTTGCCCTATGAAGTCTCCACACTGGAGACCTGGCTGCACTAAGAATGACCTGCATTTGAATTCTAGCATGAGGCTGAAGCTCTGTGCTGTCCTGCCCACTGGCAAGAGGAGGATGGAGCTCTGGCTTCCCAACCCTTCACCACGTCGGGGAAACTCTCAGTTCTCAGCACTATGACTTGGTATTGAGGAAAATGATGCTCTGAAAGCATGTGTATCACTTTTCCTTCTCATTCCCATTATAATTTTCTTAAAGAGCCATTACTGAAAATTTCGAGGAGAAAGAATCATGTCTGAGGGCCTGTTTCCTTATGAAGCAAAAACTACATTAAACATCTAAATTGCTTTAGGAGACTCTAAAGCTTCTCCTTGGTCTGCATTTCTGGAAAAGTAAAGGCCGATGTAATCTTACAAACCTCTCGGGATGGCCAACCCATCAACCAAGAAATGGCTCTGATGACCGCAGAAGGGCGCAGGAGCCGTGGGAGACGTCTGGCTTTCTCTCTCATCCCTCTACCTGCAAACGGCATTTGGGCTCAGCTGCATGTGCTCACTGGTACTTCCCTGAGGCTGAACTTGAAGTCTCTAAAGCTCCTTCTATAGAAATCAGCTCCTTTTGTAAATCCATTCTACCTCGTAAGTCTGCCACACATCATTTGGGGCTACCAGTAGCCACAGATGCCTGCTGCCCCTTTAAGCAGGAGGCTGACAGCAGATATCCCATTCTCAATGACTCTGGCAAGCCCTGCCTCAGTCATCCTACCTTTGCTTCTTGTCTTATCACAGACCTCCAGACTCTGAACTCAGACAAAGTGCAGCGACGTGAGGGTTAACAGGAGAAAAGGTTGGGGTGATAAAAACACAAGGTTTTACAAGAGCAAAATTTTCTTCTGCAATGATAGGGAGTGGGAATAACTCTCCAGAGAAGCCCAATAAAAAGAGGCCAATTTCAGATAATCGGTAAGTACAATTCGTCACAAAACACAATTTTCATGGATTAAATCTGCAACCTGACATTGGGGGTTAGGCTAATTTCTTCAGTTTGTGTTAGACATGCAAGTAAAAGGTTACATTGTTATATATAGACTTGTAGGGGTCTTTCTCTTTCCCCCTCATTTAAAAAAACAAAACAAAAGAATTTCTAGTGCCTTGCAAAAGAGAAAAAAGTCATCATTGCTAAGAACTGATCTGCAGTTGTGTCATATGGGATGTTCTTTGTGTGGTTTGTTTTGTAAGAAATTTTCTTCTACAACTAAAATGAGGTTTTGAGTCTGCTTCTCTGTCATCTCTCCCCGCCATGTGCCTCCCCAGCCTGGCCTTGGGGTTAGAGGTGAGAAAGGATTAGTATTCGCTCAGACTGTGCCACTTGGCTATGGGCTTGCGGGGACTCTCACAGACCTCTCGCCAGTGTTCTGCACCACTGGTTGTGACACTATGTGCCCCCACAATCAGCCTCCCCACCACCTCGTTCTTAGTAGTGCGATCGAAGTCAATGACGAGGAAGTCAATGCTGATGTCAGGCAGGAGGTCGGAGGGGATGTCATAGATGAAGGACTCATTGAAGACTGGGTTCAAAGTGCACTTCTTTACGTGGGTTTTCTTCTTGGCAATACGCTTTCTGCCGTAGTAGACATTCACCTTGACATAAGGATCTGGGGCCCCCAAAGAGAAGAAAAAAGAGAGACAGGCCTATAACACAGTCCTAACTGTGCAAAGGTGGTTTTGTGTTAGAAAGGAGGGGACTCTATTCTTTGCACTTTTACTGACCATCAGGCCTTCTGTGATTGTACAATAAATGAACTCAGACTACATAGGATCCTGTCTGCCTAGACAGGGGGCCAGGAAAACCAAGCAGGTTTAGGTCTGAAGAAATCTTATGATGCCAGGAAGCATTTTCAAGGACATGGGGGTGAACAAGTACCTGCAATCTTTTCCAGAAGTCTCACCTAGGAAAATTTAGAATGCCCTCAATGGTTCAACCCAAACACTACCCCAGCTGGGGAAACCCATTGAGCCCATAACCAGGGAGAAAAAGTAGACAGAGAAAGGACTGGGTAGACTGTGAAAGAAGGGAATATGGGGGTATGTCAGGGCCACAGTCAAGGATGGGTTGGCTTAGACTGTCAGAAGTAGGTTGAAGTAAATAGCTGCTACCTGAGAGACCGGTGATGTCCATCTTCGGCAAGTGTCTGGCTTTGAGGACCACCACTGTCATTCTCTGTGCCACAGGCTGGTACGACAGAGACACTTGGAGCTCCCCTCTGCTAATGCACTTCTGTAAGGAAGAAACAGCAGGTGAGTATTCTGGCAGAAGAATAGGGAGCTACACAGACATGTACAAAGGAGAGGAAAGAGTCTGCAGATGGGCAGAAAATATAGTCACAGGCCTGATATCACAGAACCATGAAAATAAGCCTGGTAGTCCAGGCACTCTCAATCTACACTGGTCTCGATTCAAATCCTGTCTCTCTTTCTTTCTTTCTTTCTTTCTTTTCTTTCTTTCTTTCTTTCTCTCTCTCTCTTTCTTTCTTTCTTTCTTTCTTTCTTTCTCCCCTTCCTTCCTTCCTCCCCCCTCCCTCCCTCCTTCCTTCCTTCCTTTCTTTTCTGTGTGTGGTGCTGGGTTACCATTTAACTATATCCCAGCCCCTGCTAACTCTTTTTAGAGAAGTCTCTTATGTATCAAGACTGTTTCAACCTCATTACATTGTCAAAAATGGCCTGGAACTCCTGATTCTCCTGCCTCTGCCTCCACCTCCACCTGAGTGCTGGGATGACAGGCTTCTCTTTCTTTTTTAAAAACAATTTTTATTTGTTTACTTATTTTATGTGTACGAGTGTTATGCCTGCATGTATGTAACTGCACTGTGCTGTGTACTGCCTGAGGAGGTCAGGTGAGGGCATCGAATCCCCTGGAACTGGAGTTAGGACTGTTGTTAGTTGCCATGTAGGTGCTGGGATTTGAACTTGGGTCTTCTGCAAGAGCAGACAGTGCTCTTAACTGCTGAGCCATGTCTCCAGCCCCTGCTACTCTTTCCTGCCGATGGTTTTGGACAAGGTTTTCAACATGTCTGTGCTTCTGCTTCCTTATCTGTAAAGCAGAAACCTCCTTCATAGGATTATTAGGGAGACTGAATACATTCATTTGTAAGCAGCAACTGCACCCAGCATGTAGTATTTTCTTACTTGGTGACTGTGATTAAAAAAAAAATTGGAGGGCGCGGAGAGATGATCTAGCAGTTAAGAGCACTTGCTGCTCTCCAGAGAATCTGAATTTAGTTCCCAGGCCCACACTGGACAGCTCACAGCTATCTGTAACTCCAGCTCCAAGACATCCTATTCTTTTGACTTGAAAGGGCACCTGCACATGTGTGGCGCTCACTAGCACAGACACATACACACGCTTGTCCTGCACTCATGGCTTCAGACCTTTAGCAATAAATGAATAAACGAGCAAACCCAAAATGCCAACCAGGGTAGCATGTGCCAGTAATCTCAGTGGTGAAATAGAGACAGGCAGATTCCTAGAACTCAGTGTCTAGCCAGCCTAGCCAAATCCTGAGCTCCAGGTTCATTGAGAGACCCTATTTCAAAACACAAGATGGAGCAGGTGGGATGGCTCATTGGGTGAAGGCACTTGCTGCCAAATTTAATCCCCCAGAATCCACATGGTGGAAAGAGAGGACTGGCTCACACAGATTGTCTTCTGACTGCCATGTGAGCACTGTGGCATGCACCCTCAACCCAAAAAAGCTAATAAATAACTGTAAGACAAAAATGTGTACAGTGATCAAGGTGGATATCTGATGTCAACTGTAGGAAACCAGGATGACATGCCCTAGAGTGAGATGGACCTGAAACTTTTTTTTAATATTTATTATTATTATTATTATTATTTTTTTGTGTGTGTGTGTGTATGTGTGTGTGTGTGTGTGTATGATGGCATACATGTGGAG
>NW_008330926.1:2823709-2850934 GCF_000622305.1 Nannospalax galili
CAGTTGTTAGCTGCCATGTGGGTGCTGGGAATCGAACCCAGGTCTTCTGCAAAAACAGTCAGTGTTCTTAACTGCTGAGCCATCTCTCCAGCCCAAAACCCACTGAATTTTTTAATAAACTTGACTTGTTACAAAAAAGGCTCAAGACCTAGGGCTATGCCCTGCACCTTCCAATCTCACCATCACAGAATGAGGCCCCCCCATATGGTGACCCCCTCCAGTCAACCTCCAGCCTCCATACACAGAAGCACACATATGCACACATCCATACAAACCGACATACACATGCACATACATACAAAATAATTGAGTTGGGCATGGTGGTACATGCCTATAATTCTACAACTTGAGAAGTGGAGTCAAAAGGATCAGAAGTTCAAGGCCAGCCTCAGTAAAGGGTAGCCTGGACTACCTTGTCTCAGTTTTCTTTTTTTCGAAAACTAGGGTTGGAATTGTAATTCAGTGGTAGAGTTTGTGCTTAGCATATGGAAGGTATGGAAGGCCCTAGATTTAATCCTCAGAAACAAAAGACAAAAAAGAGCTAGGGTATGGTGGTGCATGCCTGTAATCCTGGTACTTGGGAGGTGGATACAGGAGGATTTTGAGTTATGGGCTAGTCTAGGCTACTTAGTGAGCTTCAAGTCAGACTAAGATATATAATGAGGCCATTTCAAAATATCTAAAAAGGGCTAGGGAGATGGCTCAGTGGGTAAGGTGCTTGTAATGAGCACTTTAATAAGAATGAAGACCAGAGTTTAAATTTTTTAATGTACTTTTATGTGTACGAGTGTTGAACCTCACATGTAAGGTTATATGTAAGTGCACCCATGCTCTCAGTGCCCACAGATCCCAGAAGAGGGCATCAGATCCCCTGGAACTGGAGGCAAGGACAGTTGTTAGTTGCCATGTGGATACGGTGAACTGGACCTAGGCCTTCTGCAAGAGCAGTCAGTGAGTCAATTTTCAGTCCTGAGACCAGAATTTAGATCCCCAGAAGCCAAGTAAAAAAAAACTGGGTGAGCATGCTAACCCACTTGTTATCCCAGTGAATAAGAAGCAGAGACAGGGATGCCCAGAGCAAACTGGTTAGCCAGACTAGACAAAACAGTGAGCTCTGGGCTTATTGAGACATGCTACCTCAGTATATAAGGTGGGAAAGTGACCAAGGAAGGTGCCCATTAACCTCAGGCTTCCACATGCATGTGTGCCCCTCCACATGTGCACCTTCATACACGTGAACACATATATACATATGCAAACAAAAATGTTTTGAAAATTGTATGGCAGGAGATGAGTTTGAATCTTTGCTTTATTTTTTTTTAGACTTTATTGTTTATTATTTTTTATCATTTTTTTATGTGTATGAGTTTATTGCCTGCATGTATGTGAGTGCACCTGTGTCGTGCAATGCCACGGAGGTCAGAAGAGGGCTTCGGATTCCCCTGGAACTGGACTTAAAAATGGTTTGTAGCCACCATGTAGGTGCTGGGAATCAAACCCAGGTCCTCTGCAAGAGCAGTCAGTGGTCTTACCTGCTGAGCCATCTCTCCAGCCCCTGAATCTTTGCTTTTAATCACCACATGGCCTTAGTAAATCCTTGATATTTCTGGAGCCTGTTTCTCCATTTCACAAGGCGACCTGCACACCCATTCTACCCGCCTGTGCTTCAGTGTCCCCCTCTTCTCAGCTGACTTCCTCACTATTCTCATCTTTGTTTCCCCGTCTTTAAGTTTTGTTCTAAACTCTATTTTGAACTTGAAAAATAAAACAAGAAAAGCTCTAGGGGCTGGAGAGATGGCTCAGTGATTAAGAGCACTGGCTGTTCTTACAGAGGACCTAGGCTCAGTTCCCAGCACCCACATGGCAGCTCCAGTAACTCCAATTCCAAGGGATCCAACACCCTCTTCTGACCTCCGTGGGTACTGCACAACACGAGTGCACTTACATACATGCAGGCAATACATGCATACACATGAAATTTTAAAAATTA
Source organism: Nannospalax galili (assembly GCF_000622305.1). Classification (NCBI taxonomy): domain Eukaryota; kingdom Metazoa; phylum Chordata; class Mammalia; order Rodentia; family Spalacidae; genus Nannospalax; species Nannospalax galili. The sequence continues at coordinate 2,825,700 of NW_008330926.1, forward strand.
ATAAATAGGGGCTGGAGAGATGGCTTAGCAGTTAAGAACACTGGTTGTTCTTGCAGAAGACCCGGGTTTGAATCCCAGCACCCACACAGCAGCTAACGACTGTAACTCCAGTCCCAGGGGATCCGACAGCCTCTTCTGACTTCCAAGGGCATTGCATGACACAGGTGCACTTACCTACATGCAGGCAATACACGCATACACATAAAATAAAAATAATAAATAAAAAATTTTAAAATTTAATAAATAGAATATTTTTTCAAAAGTTCTAGTCCTTGAAGTTCATTTTTGTTTTGTTTGAGACAGTCTTGCTATGTAGGCTAGGCTGGCCTCATAATACTTCCATGCCAGCTTCCTAAATGCTGGGATTATAGGACAGCCAGTGTCACTCTGTTTGAAGAACATTTGTTTGTTTTGAGACTGTGTAGCCATGATTGGCCTAGAACTCATTAAGTAGACAAGACTGACTTTGAGCTTACTTGGATTCTCTTGCTTCTGTCACTCATGTGCTGTGGTTAGACAAGTGTATCACCATGAGCAGCTTAACGAACATTTTAAAACATCTGAATACGTACTACGTGCCAGGCACTGGGGATCCAGGGCTGACAGACTTAGTGTTTGCTCCCAGTACTTATCATATACTAGAAGAGATAGTGCCTGGACTGAAAAAGTAAATATTTTAAAATTTTTTGAGGGGCTGGACAGATGGTCAGTGGTTAAGAGCACTGACTGCTCTTGCAGAGGACCCGGGTTTGATTCCCAGCACCCACACGGCAGCTACGAACTGTCTTTAACTCCAGTTCCAGGGAAATCCGAAGCCCTCTTCTGACCTCTGTGGCATTGCATGACACGGGTGCAGTCACATAGATGAAGGCAATACACTCATACACATAAAATAAAATAATAAATAAAATAAAAAAAGACGTTTAAAAAATTTTTTGAGCACTCAGGAGGCTGAGGCAGGACCCTATTTCAATTTATTTTAAAACATTTTATTATTTTTATTTTATGTGTATTGCCTGCATGCATGTAAGTGCTCCCATGTTGTGCAATCTCCACATAAGTCAAAAGGGGGCATGGGGCAGGGGGCTGGAGAGATGGCTCAGCAGTTAAGAGCATTGACTGCTCTTGCAGAGGACCTGGGTTCAATTGCCAGCACCCACATGGCAGCTACAAACCATCCCTAACTCCAGTTCCAGGGGAATCCGAAGCCCTCTTCTGACCTCCACGGCATTGCACAACACAGGTGCACTCACATACATGCAGGCAATACACTCATACACATAAAATAAAATAATAAAAAAATGTAAAAAAAAAAAGAGTATTGGATCCCCTGGATCTTGAGTTATAGATGGTTGTTAGCTGCCATGTAGGTTCAAGGAATCAAACTTGGGTCCTTTGCAAGAGCAGCCATTGCTCTTAACCACTGAGCCATCTCTCCAGTCTGTCGTTTTATTTTAAAATATTTTATTTTAAATAGTGTGTGTGGCTGGGTGTGGTGGCACACACCTTTAATTCTGGCACTCCAGAGGCAGAGGCAGGCGGATCTCTGTGAGTTCAAAGCCAGCCTGGTCTACATCGTGAGTTCCAGGCCAGCTAAGGCTACAGAGAGACCCTGTCTCAAAAAGACAGGAAAAAAAAAAAATCTGTGTGTGTGTGTGTGTGTGTGTGTGTGTGTTTAAATATGAGCACCTGTGTTCAGGTGCTCTTGGAGGCCAGGAGAGGGCATCAGAGCCCTTGGAGCTGGAGCTGGAGTTACAGGTACTTGTGAGCCTCCAATGTGGACCTGGATCCTCTTCAAGAACAGTACACTCTCTTAGCTGCTGAGCCATTTCTCCAGTCCCCGAGGAGACCCCTTTTTGCTTTGTTTTGTTTTGTCTTTTTGAGACAGGGTCTCCCTGTAGCTCCAGCTGACCTGGAACTCGCTATATAGAACAGACTGGCCTTGAACTCAGAGATCCACTTGCCTCTGCCTCCTGAGTGCTGGACTAAAGGTATGGACCACTGCGACTGGATGTTTTTTGTTTCTTGAGATAGGGCTTCACTATATAGCTCTCACCAACCTAGAGCTCTCTCTGTAAACCAGGCTAGCGTCAAACTCATAGATATCTGCCTGCCTCTGCCTCCTGAGTGCTGGGACTAAAGCTGTGTGTTGCCAGGCCTGGCTTAAACATTTATTTTTATTTTATGAATATGGGTGTTTTGCGTGCATGTATGTATGTGTACCACCTACATTTATGGTGCCCTTGGAAGCCAGAAGGCATTGGGGCCCCTAGAACTGGAGACAGTTGTAAACCACCACGTGCATGTTGGGAACTGAACCCAGGTCCTCGACAAGAGCGACACAAGCTCTTAGCCACATCTCTCTAGCCCCGAGATCCCTTTTCTTTTTGTTTTTTCCTTTCTTCTGTCCTTCCAGCCCAGTCTTCTTGCCTCCACCCCACCCTCTTCCTCTTTATGGCTTTACTTCTTTTTCCTTTTCGTTTCTTATGAGATGGGGTCTCACTATATGGCTCAGGGTGACCTTCAAAATTTGTTTTATTTACTTATCTGATGACCTGAGTTTGAATGTGTCTACATATACACAAACATAAATTAATGTAACTAAAATTTTATAAAGAACCTTGCCTCTTTTTTCGTTTCTTTCCTTTTAAAACTTACATTTAAAAGTTATACCAGGCATGGTGGCTCAAGCCTTTAGTCCCAGCACTTGAGAGGCAGAGGCAGGCAGATTTCTGTGAGTTCAAGGTCAGTCTGGTGGTCTACATAGTGAGTTCCAGGCCTGGAGACCCTGTCTCAAAAAAACCAAAAAAAAAAAAAAAAAAAAAAGTTGCATTTACTCTCCCAGCCATGTGGCTGCCAGTCAGCCCTGTGTCTGACCTCCATGCAGGCTCTAAACCTACATGGCTTAATGGCTTTGTTTCCTTCTCCCCAAGGCATTCTACTCCTCAGGGCAGCTAGTGAAATTACCTGCCCTGAGGATTTTCCTTAAAAGTCTAATAAAATTGTTCCAAAAGCTTCAAAAAAAAAAAAAAAGTTACATTGCGTGTGTGTGTGTGTGTGTGTGTGTGTGTGTGCACTTGAATGCCAAGGACAACCTGCAGGAGTCAGTTCTCTCCTACTATTTGGGTTCTGGGATTGAACTCAGGTGTTAAGCTTGGAGGCAAGCTCCCTCACCCACTGAGCCGTCATGCTGCCCCCCTGACCCCGACTTTTTGGTGGAAAGGCAATTATGGATCAAATTCAGGACCTTATGCATTCTGAGCAAATTATATCCCCAACCATAGCCTTTTGGCTTTAAAAAACTTTTGAGACAGGGTCTTCCTGTAGCCTTAGCTGGCCTGGAACTTATTATGCAGGCCTGGAACTCACTATGCAGACCACAACAGTCTCAATTGCACAGAGATTCCACCTGTCTCTGCCTCCTGAGTGCTGGAATTAAAGGCATAGCCTTTAGCTTTTGAAACTGAAGTGCAAGAGGAAGCAGTTTTCCTGTTTATTCTCTACTAGACTGAAGACATTTGTCTTTACTCATCTCATGTCGTGGATCACCTCTTGTCTCTAAGTCCCCACAGTCAGTTTAAAACTGCAGCCGGTCTCCTTGTCAACCATTACTCTTTGGGTTGTTTCCGTTTGTGAATAGTCAGAATGTTGGGCCAGAGAACATAAATTAACCTTTGCCTTTAGGAACAGCCGCAGGGAAAGTAATGTCTGGGGAGGAGGTTGCCTTGAAAAACATAAAAAATGAGCCATCCAGGACCAGGCATGGTGGCGCACGCCTTTAATCCCAGCACTGGGGAGGCAGAGGCAGGTGGATCTCTGTGAGTTCAAGGCCAGCCTGGTCTACATAGTGAGTTCCAGGACAGCTGGGGCTACAGGAAAACCCTGTCTCAAAAAGACCAAAAAACAAAACAAAACAAAAAAAAGAGCTGTCCAATATAAAAGCCACTTGTGTCTAACTTCAACTCATTAAAATAAATGATAGTAAAACATTAGTTGCTTAGTCACACTAGCCATATTTCAACATTCAATAGACAAGTGGCTATTGAATTGGACAGCTAAAATATTGAGCATCTCATTCCTGTACAGCACTGATCCAAACAGAACTTTTGGTCAGGTATGGTGGCACATCCCTGTGATTCTAGCACTTGGAAAACTGAGGCAGGAGGATTGCAAGTTTGAGGTCAATCAAGATTTACAAGATTCTGTCTCAAAACAAACAAATGAAAAAAACAACCAAAGGTGGACATGGTGGCACATGCCTGTTATCCCAGTACTTGGGATGAGCTAAGAGGATCAGTAGTGCAAAGTCATCCTCAGGGGCAGGGTGAGGTGGTGTTCTTCTTTAATCCTAGCACTTGGGAGGCAGAGGCAGGCAGATCTCTGTGAGTCTGAAGCCAGCCTGGTCTACATAAAGAGCTTCAGGCCACCTAGGGCTACAAAATAAGATCTTGTCTCAAAAAAAATTTTTTTGATTTTCCTGGGCATGGAGAGATGGCTCAGTGGCTAAGAACATGTATTGCAAGATGAACTGAGTTCAATTCCCTGCACTCACATTGGATGATTCACAACATAGATACACATACCCAAACATAGGTACACACACACACACACACACACACACAATTAAATGTTTTCCTTCTTGTGTTCAAGTTTGCTGGCCTTATACTTGTTAGGTCAACAGCAGTCAACTTGATTAGAAAACAGCTGTCTCGGCTGGGGTCATTGTCTTGCATAAATGTCGTAGCCTCATAATGTGGCTAAAGAACTTCTAGGGCTTAAGTTTCAGAGAAAGGAGAAAGTTGGGATATTAGAAACACATACCAAGGCTATGGATGTGCCTCAATTGGTAGAGTGCTTGCCTAGACCTGAGTTTGATCCCCAGCACTGCATCAACCAGGTGTGGTGTCACATATCTCTAAGTCTACCTTTTAGGTAGAGGCAGCAGGATCAGGAGTTCAAGTTCATTGTTTGCTACATAGTAAGTTTGAGGCCAGCCTGTGTTACTTGAGAAAACAAAACCTAACCAACCAAACAGGATTATGGCTTATTAGATGCATATGCTTGTAACCTAGCTACTACAGGGTCAAGGTGGGAGGATGGCAAGTTTGAGCCCAGATTAGGCAGCATGGGGAGATCTTGTTTTTTTTTTAAAAAAAAAAAACAACAAAAAAAAAAACCACTTAAATTTCCTGGTTACTTGTTTAAAACTGTTTCCTAAATCATCTGTTATTGCAAAATCTCCCTAATCAAAAGCTCTGTGCCCCTTCCCTGGGTCTTTAGGAAAGTAGCCAACTTCCAGTTTTCCCCCCTAACAATCATTCCTCAGACAAATTTCCTCTGATTCCCTTCACTTCTGGCTATTTCCTTTGGGCAGAATGCCCATCCCCACTCAGCTGCCCCTTTGTGCTACCCAAGTTTGCAGTCACACTACCTGAATGCCATTCCAGAGTTTTATGTTGTTCCCTGTCCCCCTCCTTTTCTCTGTCCACTCAATTCTCAATTCAAGAAGTTCTGTCAATAGCTCTTTTCATTGGGGCTGGGAGCAAGGCTGTTTCCCAGCCTTTGGCCCTAGTGAGGCAAAGATCCTGTTGTGAGGTAGACAAGCAGAAAGACAAGGGGTTTTTAGCCATGCCTGACAGGGCCTTTGCTATGGAACAGTGGACCAGGAGCAGGATCCCCAAGAATATATTCAGAGGAAAGAAAACCTAGGTGAGGGTAAGTCTGTTCTAGTATAACTACCAGAACAGCTTCCTTCAGGGTTATTTTCTAGCCTGATTCTGCACTGGGTGTGACCAGACTTGAGACCAGAAGTCTGGAGGACCCCTACCATCCTAAATCACAACCATGAGAAAAAGGAAAAAAACAAAACCTTTACCTTCAACCACATTCCCTTCCTCCAATATGCAGACAATACATTCATCCACATAAAATAATAACATTTTTAAAAAGAAGATACGTTTAGAAAGTCTCTCTGCTTTTTGTTAAGATGGCGCTGAAAGCGAAGAAGGAAGCTCCTGCCCCTCCCAAAGCCGAAGCCAAAGCGAGGCCATTGAAAGCCAAGAAGGCCCCGTTAAAAGGCGTTCACAGCCACAAAAAGAAGATCCGCACGTCACCCACCTTCCGGCGACTCAAGACCTTGCTGCTTGGGAGGCAGCTCAAATACCCTCACAAGAGCGGCCCCAGGAGAAACAAGCTTGACCACTACGCCATCATCACTACGCCCTGACCACTGAGTCAGCCAGCCATGAGGAAGATAGACGACGGCAACACACTGTGTTCACTGTGCATGTCAAGGCCAGCAACAAGCACCAGATCAAACAGGCTGTGAAGAAACTCTTCGACATTGATGTGGCCAAAGTCCATACCTTGAACAGACCTGACAGAGAGAAGAAGGCCAACGTTCATCTGGCTCCTGATTACGATGCTTTGAATGTTGCCAACAAAATTGGGATCATCTAAGCAGCGCAGTAGTCTAATTCTAAATACAGATTTTTTTCACCATTTAAAAAAAAAAAAAAAAAATCTCACATTCCCAGGACCACTGTACTGTCTCGGGTAATCAAGGTGACCTGAGGAAATTAGAGACCAAATTAACTTATGATCATTGAATAAAGTATTAGAAAACAAAGACATTGCTTAACAAAATTAGTTCCATGGGGCTGGAGTGATGGCTCAGAGATTAAGAGCACTTGCTGTTCTTCCAGAGAACCTGGGTTTGATTCTCAGCACCTACATGGTGGCTCTGTTGCCCTCTTCTGGTCTTAGTGGGCACTACACACATATACACAATCAAAACACTTGTACAAATAAAAGTAAGTCATTAAAAATTGTTCCAGGGTCTGGGGATGTAGCTCAGTTGGTAGAATGCTTACCTAGCATGTAGAAAGCCCAGGGGTCTGTCCCAGCACTGCTGTAACCCACGTGTGCCCCCATACGTGGCTTTATGCAGTGCTGGCTTTGGGCATGTTGGAGAAGACCTCTTCTGAGCTATAGCCTCAGCCTTCCCACCCAGGGGTCTTTGAAGGAAGATAATTTGGTCCCCAGGCTGTAAGAGGATGGCTTGGACTTGGGATGTAGATCAGGATGTGCCAGACCCTGTGTTAGATCCCCAACACATCAACCTCCCCCCATTCCCCTGTCAAAGTTGATGCCTTTCAAAAATGACCAGGAAGATGCAATGTCTGGAAGAACTGTGCCTGATGCTTACCCAGGGGAGCACTCAGAAAGGGCAGATGCTTTGCCATAGTAAGGACGATTTGGTATAGACATTTTGGGGCTGTACTCCTGGGGATCTTGGGGGTAAGCGAAGAGGTAATGCCAGGCATGGCACAGATAGAACACAGTCCTACCTATAGGTATTGGTCAGAGAAATGGGCTCAAGAAGCCTGGGAATCTCACAAGCTCTGGTGGGGCTCTACAAGCTCTAGTTCTGTTTGGAGCATCTCCTACTGGGATGTGTTGCTCAGGATCCTCGCCCTGCTTTATTCTGCATGAAAGGAGTTAATAAAGTGGAAAGAAACTCAGCTCTCCCCAAGAACTCCCGGCAGTTTAGTAAATGCTATTGTCTGTACTCTCTACCCAGTGCCCTGAATTTAAGGCTGTTTTGTTTCTAGCCCAAATTCATTCCTTTCCTTGCCAGTCTCTCCCAGCTGCAGCTTGGCACAGTGCCATCCCCTCTCAGTACTGATCTGTGAGCACTTGAGCTGTCTGGAAGAGCCCAGCTGGCTGGTGGTTTTACCAGGTTGGGGCTACAGGGAAAGGAATGTTGGAAAAGATTCTCCTGCCAGGACAGACAAGGGCAGGGAGTGGAAGGGGACACCTAAGCCTCTGTAAAGGGGAGTCAGTGAAGTGGGGAGCAGGGACCTGAGGAAAAGCGATGGGTGAAGAGAAGACAGAAAGGGACAAATCACTTCCTTCTGCCCCTTCCCTTTCCCCTTCCCTTCCTTTTTTCTTTTTGAGACAGGATCCCATGTAGTCTAAGCTGTCCTTGACCTTCCTATATAGGGGACGATGACCTTGAAACCCTGAACCTCCTGCTTCTACCTCCAAGTGCTAGGATTACAGGTGTGTATCACCATGCTTGGTTTTATATGGTGCAAGGGATCCAACTCAGGGTTTCATACGTGCTGAACACTCTACCAACCTGGCCACATCCACAGCTGTTATTTTTCTCCTTCCTTCTTCCTTCCTTCCTTCCTTCCTTCCTTCCTTCCTTCCTTCCTTCCTTCCTTCCTTCCTAAAGACATACCCTGTTTTAAACATGAGGTGCTTTTTCTTTGTATGCTGGCATGCTTTGAAGGTTCATGTTTCTTTGTTTGTTTGTTTTTAGTCTTTTTGAGACAAGGTCTCCCTGTAGCCCCAGCTGTCCTGGAACTCACTATGTAGACCAGGCTGGCCTTGAACTCACAGAGATCTGCCTGCCTCTGCCTCCTGAGTGCTGGGATTAAAGGCATGTGACACCACATCTGAACTTTTTTTGTTGGGTTTTTTGTTTTGCTTTGTTTTGTTTTTTGTCTTTTTGAGACACGGTCTCCCTGTAGCCCCAGCTGGCCTGGAAGTCACTAAGTAGACCAGGCTGGCCTTGAACTTACAAAGATCTGCCAACTTGGCCTCCCAAGGCATGCACCACCATACCCAGCCCTTTATTTAAATTTTTAATTTATTTTTATGTTATGTGTATTCGTGTATTGCCCGTATGTAGGTAAGTGCACTCGTGCCACCATGTGGGTGCTGGGATTTGAACCTGGGTCTTCTGCAAGAACAACCAGTGTTCTTAACTGCTGAGCCATCTCTCCAGCACCCCCCACACCGCCTTTTTTTTTTTTTCTTTTTTAAGACAGTCTCTCTGGGGCTGGAGAGCTAGCTTGGCGTTAAGAGCACCTACTGCTTTTACAAAGAATCTGAGTTTGGTTCCCAGCATCCACATCCAGTGGCTCACAGTTGCCTGTAACTTCGGCTCCAGGGAGATCCAACACCTTCTTCTGACTTCCATGGGAATCTGCACTCACTTGCACAAACCCACATATATATACATAATCAAAAATAAAATATTTTTTAAAACAGGGCCAGAGAGCCAGGCATACCAGCTCATGCCTTTAATCCCAGCACTTGCGAGGCAGAGGTGGGTGGATCTCTGTGAGATGGAGGCCAGCCTGGTCTACACAGGGAGCTGGGCCAGTTGGGAGAACCCATCTCAAAATAAACAAAAAAAGAGATGTTCTTACTGTGTAGTGCTGGCCTGCATGGAACTCACACTATAGACCAGGCTGGCATAGAACCCACAAAGATCTGCCTGGCTTTAAGTGCTGGGATCAAAAACATGTGCTACATTCTGGGCATGGTGGCACAGCTCTTTAATCCCAGCACTAGTACTCAGGAGGCAGAGACAGGTGATTATGAGTTCAAAGCCAGCCTGGTCTACTTAGTAAGCTTCCTGCAGCTACAGGGAGACCCTGTCTCAAAAATACTAAAACAAAACAAAACAAAATGTGCTACTATGGGGCTGGAGAGATGGCTCATTAGTTAAGAACACTAGTTGTTCTTGCAGAAGACCCAGGTTCAAATCCCAGCACCCACATGGCAGCTAACAACTATCAGTAACTCCAGTCCCAGGGGATCCGACAGCCTCTTCTAACCTCCGTGGGCATTGCACGACATGGGTGCACTTACCTACATGCAGGCAATACATGCATACGCATAAAATAAAATAAAAAATTTAAAAATGTGCTACTACGTGTGTGATTTTTTTTTTTTGAGGTAGGGCTTTAGATAGCCCAGGCTGGCCTTGAGCTCTCTGTAGCTGAGCATGACCTTGAATTTGTGATCCTCCAGCCTTCACCTCCCAAGTATTGGGATTGCAGGCCTGTGCCATGATGCCCAGTTCTAAAAGTCAAATTTGGCTGGACATGGTGATAAATGCATGTGATTCTAGCACTTTGGCAATAAAATCAGCAGAATTATTATAAATTCAAGGCCAGCCTAGTCTACATAGTTCCAGGCCAGCCAGGGCTACATAGCAAGACCTTATATTATAAAACAAAACAAAAATAAGGGATAAGATAGAGTTGTAGCTCAGTTGATAGAGTGCCTAGCATACGTACATAAAGTCACGATTTTAGTGACTGGAGAGTTGGCTCAGCAGTTAAGAGCACTGTCTGCTCTTGCAGAGGACTGGGGTTTGGTTCCCAGTACCTACATGGTGGCTAACATTCATAACTCCAGTTCCAGGGGATCCAAGGAACTTCTAACTTCCGTGGGCATTGCATAACATGGGTATACTTAAATGCATGCAGGCAATACACTCATACACATAAAATAAAATAAATATAATAGAATAAATAAAAATACTTTTTAAAAGCCATGGATTCTAGTCCCAGAACTTGGGAGGCAGAAGCAGGCAGACCTCTGTGAGTTCAAGGTCAGCCTGGTCTACATAGTGAATTCCAGGAGAGCTGGGGCTACTGGGAGACCCTGTCTCAAAAGAAAACAAAACAGAAAGACAACAAAAAAAATTTTTTTGATCTTTTTGACAGGGTCTCCCTGTAACCCCAGCTGGCCTGGAACTCACTACGTAGACTAGGCTGGCCTTTAACTCACAGAGATCTCTCTGCTTCTGCCTCTTGAGTGCTGGGGCTAAAGGCATGCCACCATACCAGGCAACAAACAAAAAATGCTTTAAATGTCATCCATCCTGTCTTTTTCTCTCTTGGTCTGGGGATTGAATTCAGCAAGTATTTCCTATTAAGCCCTTTCTTTTTCTCTTCTTCTGACTCTACCTTCCAAGGATGCATGAACACATTGTTAGACTCTAGGATGGTTCACTGAATCCTGGCATTGAAGCAGCAATTTGTTTATGTTCTGAACAAATTCCTCTAATATCCTTCTGTGATGGTTTGAATGAAAATGTCCCCCATAGGCTCCAAGTATTTAGACATTTTGTCTTCAGATGGTGGCTCTGTTGTGGTAGGTTTTAGAAGGTGTGGCTATCCTGGAGGAAGCACATCACTGGGGGTGGGCTTAGAGAGTTCTTAAGCCTTGCCAGGTCTCCAGTCACTCTCTTGTTTCCTGTGCCTGTGTGATGATGTGAGAGCTTAGCTTCTGCTGCTCCTGCTCCAGCCACCTCCAGCCACCATGCCTCCCTGCCATGACGGACTGTAATTCCCCCAGAACCCTAAACTCAAATAAGCTCTTCCTTCTATAAATTGCTTGGGTCAGTGTTTCTATCACAGCAACAGAACAGTGACTAATACACCTTCTAAATTCTTGGATTGCCGTGGTCCCTGTGTGACAGTAGTAGCAGTTCTTTGGACACAGCTGGTTGACAGCAGTAGCACAGTTGACCACTACAGAGCAGAGGGCATGCTCCCTGCCACCCGCCAGCCTGATGTTTTCTGGTATTCACTTTGCTCCCCACTCCTGTTGGTCTAGGAGCCTCTCTGCCTTATTCTGAGCCCTTGTCTCCCATCTGAGTCTGGAATGTGTCTGCAGGAGGAACGAGCACCCAGAACAAATTATGGCACCTAAGATGGGGTTCTTCTGGGAGACATGTGCTTGTTTTGAGTGGTCTTCCTATCCTTTCTGAACCTTCTTTGTAGGTTTAGGTTTTCCTTACCTTCCTTCATTTTGTTAAAACAAAATACAAGTATCTCTAACCATACATACATACCAAAGTTCAAGCTTATCAATTATAGATATCACGACAGTAATGGTCACAAACTTTCTTATTTTTGGAAAGGGTCTCGCTAAATTGCTCAAGTTGGCCTTGAACTTGTTGTCTGCTGAGCCTCCTGAGTATCTGGGATTATAAGTATGTACTACTTCACCTTGCTTATGATAGAAACAATTTATTGAAGGGTTACTGTAGGGACCAGTAGATCCATCCATTTCATTTTCTTATTCCTAAGAAACAAAAGTTTAGGCCAGACATGGTGATGCACACCTTTCATCCCTGCAGAGGCAGGCAGATCTCTGTGATTTTGTGGCCAACCAGGGCTGTACAGTGAGACCCTATCTCAAAAACAACAAAAGAAACGAAGACTTAGAGAACTTATGCAGGATGACCAACATCATGTAGCTCATGGAATTTAGATTTAGAAAATCTAAACCAAGTTCTTTTTTTTTTCTCTTAAACAGGTTCTTCCTATGTAGCCCAGATTGGTCTCAAACTTATGATCGCCCTGCCTCAGCCTCCTAATTATAGATGTACCCTATCATGCCTGAATAAAACCTCTAAGGTTAAAATTTTAAGAGTTTCTTTTATAGCACTCTCCACATTCTCTCTATAGCAATCACCAAAGATGTTTGTCTTTTACTTTCAATAATGTGGATACTCCTTAAAGGCAACAAAATCCCTGGCTTATTATCTGGTTTCATCTTCATAACCTAGTAAGGAAGGCAGTATTGTCAGTTGAGGAAACAGAATCTTAGAAAGGTTATATAACTTACCATTGTCACACAGCTAAAAGGCAATAAGCTAAAATGTGGAGCCAGCAGCCCAGTTCTGGAGGCACTCACTATGGCGAGCTCCAGGCAGAGATACATGCCTCCCCAACTGTGGAGGAAATGAATGAACTACTGGGATAAAGTGGATGTATTCTTTCTGTATTCCTGAAATGAATAATTCAAGAGCAATGTTGGCCTTGGGGGGCGAGGGGAGGCAGGGTGGAGAACCTTATCCTCATTTTAATGCAAACAGGAGGCGTGAAGAAAGGAAAGGTCTTTGTGTCAAAGGTTTGGGCCTGGAAAATGAAACAGTGCATTAAATTACGTTTGTAAAATGCTTATACTAGGCCTGGCGGCACATGTTTTTAATCTCAGCACTGGGGAGGTAGAGGGAGGTGGATCTCTGAATTTGAGTCCAGCCTGATCTATACAGTGAGTTCCAGGAAGAGATACATGGAAAGATCATTTCTCAAAAAACAAACAAACAAAAAAAAAAAGAAGAAAAAGAAAGAAAAAGAAAAAAAAAAAAAAAGAAAAAAAAAAAAAAAAAAAAAAATGACGTACATTGTTGGGACTTGGTACAAGCCTATAATCCCAGCACTTGAGAGTTAGAGGCAGGAGGATCTGAAGCTAAAGGTTTTCCTTGGTCACATATCAAGTTTAAGTTTAAGATTAGCCTGGTCTACATGAAATCCTGTCTAAAAAAAAAAGAAAAAAACCATGTTCATAATAATTATACTACCCTTGGTTTGGGTTGTGAAAAGGAAGCCGAGGGCAAAATTTATTAACTATATTTTATACTTCTCAGCAGTAAGAAATATATCCACTTTGAGAAAGATCACAGATTTTACAGTCTTGAGTTAGTCCCCTTCACCCTCTATAATATAGTGTGTGTGGTGTGTGTATGTGGGGGGTGGGTCTAGGACTGGCAGACTCCAAGAAAGCTGGATGCAACATCAGGATGCCAATCACTAGGTGAAATTTTAGAAGCAACTTGCCCTTCTGTCTTCCAGAAGTTGCTTTGTAGAGGAACTAATCTGCCAGGTTCTGTTTTACTTTGGTAACTTGTCACTCGCTTCCCCACTGTTGCTTCCATCTCTCCACTGAGGTTGTGGTATCCCCCATCCTCCCGTCCCTCCTCAACACACTCCTCCTCCTCACCTGGATATTCCTCTTGATGATATCCCTGGTCAGCTGAACCTTGCCTGTACTGGGGTCCACTCCAGCCAACGGTACCATGACCTCTCCGATCACATCATCTCGAGAGAAGCGATCAAAGCTGAGCACAAGGAAATGGAGCACTAGATCCTGAAGCTGACTGTATGGGATGCCGTAGAAGGTGAAGGTCTCGTCAAATACAGGATCCAGGGTCTTCCGCAGCACTCGGGTCTTCACTCGGTGCCGCTTGTCAGGAAGGATGGTCATTTTGATGTAGGGGTCAGATCCCTGGGTCTGGTCATCCATCACTGGCAGCCCATGAGCCTCTTGGATTGTCACCACCAGGGCTTTTTTGGGAAAGTTATAGTCCACTGAGAAGGTGAGGGATCCTAGCATCACGTCCTCTTCTGGGGACGATGGGGAGTTGGCTTTGCTCTCACCAGGGGTCAGACTTGTCATGGGACTCCTCAGTTCTTCCCCATAGTCCCTTTTGATGGGTAACTGGTCTATACAAGATGTGGAGCTAAGCCCCCTGGGATCTTTGTCTTGGCTCAGCAGGCCAGCCTCTGCCGCATTTACCAACAGGTTCCCTCGTCCACCTTCCCTCCCGGGGCCATCTTTGTCTCTCCGAACTTTGATGATTTTCTTCTTGTTGCTGAGGGTCTCTGGGTAGATGCTGATACCTTTCAGCATGTGAATAAACTTGTATGGTGGGGTCTTGTGCTTCTTCTCGGCCTGCTGGTGGCAGCACGACCAGACAAAGACAGTCACCGAAACACACACCACCAGCACAGAGGCCCCAATGAGGCCAGCCACCACCGGTGACACATCTGAAGGCAGAGACCAGAGATGAGTCAAAGTAGGACTCTTAGCCCTTTCTAGATTAGCCTTGTTTAGTGCCTCTCACCAAGATGAGCTAATCCCTAATCCAGTCTCCACAACGGAGTAAGCCCATTTAGGCTTTGGTGCTTTTCCCTCCTCAGTACCCCCAGCCAGTCCATGCACTTGCCTCCCTGTTAGACCTGGGCCATACATTTTGCTTCTCTACAAGCCTATGTCTGTGGTATTTCACCTTTTTTTTTTTTTTTTTTTTTTTTGGTCTTTTTTGAGACAGGGTCTCCCTGTAGCCCCAGCTGCCCTGGAACTCACTATGTAGACCAGGCTGGCCTTGGCCTTGAACTCACAGAGATCTGCTTGCCTCTGCCTCCTGAGTGCTGGGATTAAAGGCGGGTGCCACCACACCTGGCCCTAACTTTTCTTTTTAACACCTTTATGGCACTTGTAGATTTGACTGTCCATTATGATTTGTGTTTCCCATAAAGCTGTTTCCTCAAGTGCTGTTAAGGTCACCTTTTGAGTAGGAATCTGTTCACCTCAACTACACGAGTTGTCTCTGGTTTCAGGAGCACAATCCAGAGCATCCAGTATGGCGTTTGCAAGCAGTGGGGCTGTGCTTGCTGACTGGCTGATTGACAGCAAGGTGAGGAAAGGATGTGGAATTCAGTTTAGATGATCTTGGTAGAATGACCAAAGAGTGGATAAGTAGTTAAAAGAAGAGCTCTGAGTTAGGTTAAGTAGAGGCTCTGCCGGCAAACCCAACATTCAGGAGCTGAGGCAAGGGGATTGCTACAAGTTCAGAACTAGCCTAATTATAAGGTCACATCTAGCAAGTTCCAGGTTAGTCTAGGTTAGAGTAAGGCTCTAGCTTAAAAAGTGGGGGTGGGGGTGGGGTGGGCGGTGAGGTGGCTTAGTAGTTAAAAGTGCTTGTGGCCAAGTCTGACAGCTTGGGTTTGATTCCCAGAAGTCCTGTGGTGGAAGGAGAGAACAAACTCCCACAAGTTGTCCTCTGACCTCCACACAGGAGCTGTAGCATGTGTGTGCCTTCCAACAACATAAGAAATAAGTAAATAAACAAATGTTTTAAAAAAAGAAATAAAAAGATCTCTGGATCTGCAGACATTTTTAAATATGTAACAAAATTTCAGGTCTTAGGCACTTAAACTACAAATATCTATTATATGCTGGAGTCACATTTATTTCCTTAGTGTTTTAAGGGGGAAGACATAGGGACTGTTACATCTTTGTTCAGCTGTCATTTTTTTTAGTAAAACCTTCTTTGACTACCTTACTGATTGATCGATTTCAGTGCTATATAGCCAACCCACAGCTACTGGCATGCTAGGCAAGTACTCTACTGCTGGGCTATCTCCCAGTGCTGACTGCTAGATTTAAAAGCACAACCTTCCCCACCCTCAACACCCACTCCTTCTAGCCTAGTTTAATTTTTCTTCATATGCATTATCATTATCTCTCTCACATATGCATATATATAAGAAAAACTATAATATACATATATGTGAATAAACAAATTGGGTATGGTGGCTCATTTCTGAAATCCTAGCACTCCAGAAGTGGAGGCAGAAGAATCAGAAATTCAAGGCCAGCTTGGACTACAGAATGAGTTTGAGGTAAGCCTGGACTACCTGAGACCCTATCTTAAAAATATAAATAAATAGCTGGGCATGGGTGGCGCACACCTTTGGTCCCAGCACTCTGAGGCAGGGGCAGGAGGATCTCTGTGTGTTCAAGGTCAGCATAGTCTGGATAGTGAGTTCCAGGCAAGCTGGGGCTACAGGGAGACCCTGTCTCAAAAAGACAAATAAGTAAAATAATAAAATAATAAATAAAATAAATAAATAAATAAATAGATAGATAGATAGATAGATAGAAAGAAAGAAAGAAAGATAAAACCAGATATGTTGATGTGTGCCTATAATCCCAGCACTAGGGAAGCAGAGCCAGAAGTTTAAGCTCAGGGCATCCCCTACTATATAGCAAGTTTGAGGTCAGTCTGGGCTACAGGAGACTCTGTGTGTCAAAACAAAAGTGTTGGTGGGGCTGGAAAGATGGTTCAGCAGTTAAGAGCACTTGCTGGAGCTGGGCGTGGTGGCACATGCTTTTAATCCCAGCAGTCAGGAAGCAGAGGCAGGCAGATCTCTGTGAGTTCAAGACCAGCCTGGTTTACATAGTGAGTTCCAGGCCGACTGGGGCTACAGGGAGACCCTGTCTCAAAAACACCAAAACAAACAAACAAACAAACAACCCCCCCACAAACAAAACCCACTTGCAGTTCTTCCAAAGGGCCTGGGTTCAGTTCCCAGGGGGCTAACAGCTGTCCATGACTCCAGTTCCAGGGGATCTGACACCCTCAGCGACCTCTCTGGGTACTGCATGCATATGGTGCACTTACATAAATGCAGGCAAAACATTCATAGAAATTAAATAAGTAAATAAATAAATAAATAAATAAATAAATAAATAAAAATAGTGTTGGAGAGATGGCTCATTGCTTATATTCCAGCACCAAGTAAGCAGCTGGGCCATGGTCTCACACCTGCCTGTAAACCCACTGCAGTAGGGACGCAGAGGAAGCAGGATTGTTGAGGCTTGCTAGCTGCCAGCCTATGGAAAAACACGAGTTCCACTCAGGTTCAGGGAAAGACCCTGTCTCAAAGGAATAAGGTGGAGAGTGATAGAGGAGGCTACTTGATGCTCTCATTGGGCCTCCAGGCCTCCTTGAAGGGCACATTATCCACACACACATATGTACATACAATACGCACACACACACACACACACACACACACTCACGCATGCATGCACACATGCACTACAAAACAAAAAATAAAACAAAGGGGCTGGAGAGATGGCTCAGTGGTTAAGAGGACTGACTGCTCTTGCAGAGGACCCGGGTTCGATTCCCAGCACCCACATGGTGGCTATGAACTGCCTTAACTCCAGTTCCAGGGGAATCTGAAGCCCTCTTCTGACCTCCACTGCATTGCGTGACGCAGGTGCATTCACATACATGCAGGCAATATATTCATACACATAAAATAAAAATAAATAAATAAATAAATAAATAAATAAAAATAAATGAGGGGCCGCTGAGCATGGTGGCACATGCCTTTAATCCCAGTAGTCAGGAAGCAGAGGCAGGGGGATCTCTGTGAGTTCAAGGCCAGCCTGGTCTACATAGTGAGTTCCAGGACAGCTGGGGCTACAGGGAGACCCTGTCTCAAAAAGACCAAAAACTAAATTAAACTAAAATAAAATAAAATAAAATAAAAAATAAGTGAGGGGCTGGAAATGTAGTTGGTACAGTGCTTTCCTAGCATACATAAAGCCCTGGGTTTGATCCTCAGCACCACATAAAACCAGGCATAGTGGCACATACCTGCATTCCCAGCACTAGGGAAGTGGAGGCAGGATCAGAAGTTCAAGGTCATCCTTGGCTAGATCAAGTTCAAGGCCAACCTGGGTTACATGAGATTCAGTATCTCTAAATAAATAAAAAATTACATTATAGCCTGTCGGGACTCAGGTTTGCTTTGCTTAGCGGGGGACCTACTGGCTTCGGGGCAGAGGGTCTGATTGGCAACAGAGTCATAAACTCTGGGACCTGTGTCTTCCCAACAGGACAATTTATTTTAAAATTCAGGTGGTTTTTATACATCCCAAGGAACTAGCAGTCACGTGGGATATGGCAGTCACATACAAAGATTTAGGATACAAAGAAACAGGACATTTAGTCTGTTAGTTGGCGCCAGAAGGATTCTTAAACTTTTACTCAAGGTTATCAATGCCCATCCAGTAATTTATTGGCCACAATGTTTTCTTTCTTAAAGCTAAAAGCATGGTGAACTTTTAGCTTTTAGCTCAGGAGTAAACCTTTAACCTGGCCTAATCTCTTAGCCAGGGATAGCTGAGTTATTTGTTCAGGACAAGTCGATGAGCTAAGGGTTGTTGACCAAGATGCTTTCCCACAGAGCAGGGAACCTGCACTTTTATGACCAGGTCGCTTCCTCCTGCCAGCCTAACAGTGTTCTGCAGGACAGGGATTATCAGAGCCACTGTTTTCAGTGCCCCTCCCTTTAGCAGAGAATGCAGCCTGGACCTATAAGTTTTAGGCTCACCTCACCCTAGGGCCTGGCATCCTGGTTTCCTACAATAGCCCAAGCTGGCTTAAACTCATCCTCTGGTCCTTGACTCCTGTGTGCTGAGATTAGAGGTGTGCAGTACCATGCTTGTTTTCACAATTTTACTGTTCATTATCTTCCCTGGAATATAAACTTCATGAAGACAGGCTTTTTTGTCTAAGTGCTGTGTATCCAGCACATCTCAGGCACTTAATATAATATTTGTTGGACTAACAGATAACTAAAGAGAGATAGTTTTGTCTTCCTTTCCACTATAAAATTTGGACTCTGGCTTTTATTTATTTTTTTTTACATATTTTATTTATTATTTTATGTGTATGAGTGTATTGCCTGCATGTATGTGAGTGTACCCGTGTCGTGCAATGCCGCGGAGGTCAGAAGAGGGCTTTGGATTCCCCTGGAACTGGAGTTAAGAATGGTTCATAGCTGCCATGTGGGTGCTGGGAATCGAACCCAGGTCCTCTGCAAGAGCAATCAGTGCTCTTAACCGCTGAGCCATCTCTCCAGCCCCTATTTACTATTTTTTTGAGACAGGTCTCCCTGTAGCCCCAGCTGGCCTGAAACTCACTATGTAGACCAGGCTGGCCTCGAACTCACAGAGATCCACCTGCCTCTGCCTCCCAAGTGCTGGGATTAAAGCCATTCACCACCATGCCCAGCTTTATTTTTATTTTCTTTATGTGTATTCATGTACTGCCTACATGTATGTAAGTGCATCAATGTCATGCAATGCCTGCAGAGGTCAGAAGAGGGTGTTGGATTCTTTGGAACTGGAGTTATGGATGGTTGTTAGCCACTTTATGAGTACTGGGAATTGAATCATGGTCCTCTGCCAGAGCAGGGAGTACTCTTAACTGCTGAGGCTAAGCCATCTCTCCAGCCCCGCCCCACGATGGAATTTTGATCCCCAGGACCTACATGATGGAAGGTCCTCTGACCTTATGTGCTCTCTAGCATGCTCATGCCCCCCCCACACCTACACACAAATAATAAATACATACATAAACAAATGTGATAAAATATTTAAATGCAGGCTGGAGAGATGGCTCAGGGGTTAAGAGCACTGACTGCTCTTGCAGAGGACCTGGGTTCAATTCCCAGCACCCACTTGGTGGCTACAAACCGTCCTTAACTCCAGTTCCAGGGGAATCCGAAGCCCTCTTCTGACCTCTGCGACATTGCACAACACGGGTGCACTCACATACACGCAGGCAGTACACTCATACACATAAAATAAAAATAATAAATAAATGAAAAAAAAAATATATATTTTGGTCAAAAAAAAACAGGGTCTCCCTGTAGCCCGAGCTGTCCTGGAACTCACTCTGTAGACCAGGCTGGCCTTGAACTCACAGAGATCTGCCTCCCAAGTGCTGGGACTACAGGCATGCGCCACCACGCCCAATAAATAAAATATTTTAAAAAATATTGAAATGCACCTACAAAACAGAAATTTTTGTATGTAATATCAAATAAAGGGAATGAACTGGAATACCTAGATGTAAAAACAATCTTTAACTTAATTATAATTACTTTAGGCATTTCCTGTTTTTTTTGTTTTTTTTTGTCTTTTTGAGACGGGGTCTCCCTGTAACCCCTGTACCTGTGCGGACCAGGCTGGTCTTAATCTCACAGAGATTGGCCTGCCTCTGCTTCCTGAGTGCTGCAATTAAAGGCAAATGCTACCACACCAGGCTTCTTTAGGAATTTTCATGGAATAAGGTTCGATTTAATGTTATTTTGTAGAACAGACTAGCACCAATGTACATACAGTATAGGAAAACAGATTTTGACTCAATTAAAAGAGTTAAGCAAGGCATGGTGGTACACACCTGTAATTCCAGGTCTCCAGATTGAAACAGGAGGATCATCACAAGTTAAAGGCCAACTTGAGCTGCATAATGAAACCCTGTTCCAAAAACCAACAGCTGGATGTGGTGGTGCACACCTTTAAACCTAGCATTTTGGAGGTAGAGGAAGGTGGATCTCTGTGAGACTGAGGCCATCCTGGTTTACTTAGTGAGTTCCAGAGCAGCTGGGGCTATAGGGAGACCTTGTCTCAAAGACAAACAAAACAAAACAAAATAATAAATAAATAAATAAATAAATGAAATAAATGATATTTCTTCAATGGAGATTAGGCTATATGTCCCTGAAATTCTTTCTACCTCAACATTTCATGATTCAGTGATTCAGTAAGGAGGAAAACCATTATTAACATAGTAAATCAAGATGACCATATCCATGTCTACATCATGTCCATACTAGTATTTAATCTCAAAGTATCCAGTAAGATAAGTGTGTCTATGGAGAAATTTGGAAGAATGGAGGCAGTCTTTGTGGTAAGGCCCCTGAGGGCAGGCAACTATCCTGTCCCGTTCAACTTTAAATCTCTACAAGTTTCTGATGTCCAGTAGAACTCAATAAATATTTGTATGAACAACTGACTGGATTAAGTTGACAATCGGAATGGCTACAGTCTGAAGTGGTTCTCCTCTTCCTAGTCAGGGGCTTTCCTACAAACTTCTTGCTTCTGTTCAGTGAAGGTGAACCTTGATCATGAGAAGAGGAGAGCACAGAACTGCAGTATATGTGAAGGCAACCCTTCTGTCTCAGTCTTCCAAGTGCTGGGGTTACAGGTGTGAACCACACCTGGCTCTGTGTGTGTGTGTGTGTGTGTGTGTGTGTGTGTGTGTGAAGGCAACCCTTCTGTCTCAGTCTTCCAAGTGCTGGGGTTACAGGTATGAACCACATCTGGCTCTGTGTGTGTGTGTGTGTGTGTGTGTGTGTGTGTGGGTACACATGTGCATGTGTGTGGAGATCAGAGGACAACTTTCAAGAATCCATTTTCTCCTTCCACCATGTAGGACCTGGTGATAGTTCCTCATGAGGCCTGCCAACAGACACCTTTATTCCTTGAGCCATCTTTCTGGCTCAGGACAGGTACATATTTTTTATTTTGTTTTTTAATTTTTATTTTTTGGTATTTTTGAGACAGGGTCTCCCTATAGCCCCAGCTGGCCTAGAACTCAATATATAGACCAGGCTGGCCTTGAACTCACAGAGATCCACCTGCCTCTGCCTCCTGAGTGCTGGGACTAAAGGCCTGTATCACCACGCCCAGCTTAGGTATATATTTTTATTTTTATTTATTTTTTGTCTTTTTGAGATAGGGTCTCCCTGTAGCCCCAGCTGGCCTGGAACTCACTATGTAGACCAGGCTGGCCTTGAACTCACAGAGAACTGCCTGCCTCTGCCTCCCAAGTGCTGACACTAAAGGCGTGTACCACCATGCCCTGCACGTATATATTTTAAAAATATTTTCTTTAATATGTATGAGTGCATTGCCTGCATGTATGTAAGTACACCTGTGTTGTGCAATGCCCTCAGAGGACAGAGGAGGGCATCGAATTCCCCTGTAACTGGAGTTAAAGAGGGTTGTTAGCCACTGTATGGGTGCTGGAAATTGAACCTGGGTACTCTGCAAGAGCAGCTAGTGCTCTTAACTGCTGAGCCATCTCTCTAGCCCCAGGACAGGTCCATTTTTGAGACTAATTTGAAAAGGACATGTAAAGGCCAAGGTTGGGACACAATCTGCCGAATTCTTTTGCTCTACTATCTGGTATTGTGAGGGAACCCACTGCTACTTACAATGCATCTATTTTGATTCTGAGAAAATGAAGGTCCATAAAAATGACAAAAGACAAGTGTTCTCATGGATAAGGACTGAGAAGGAAAACAAGTCAGATAAACCTGTTTATGGATTATTCAGGTGCCCCCTCCACCTTTACCTTAGATTCAAATTCATTTCCGAATTATTTCTACATCCAAGACAGTGAACCAGAAATATCAGATGTCTAAATTCAAAGCTCTCTTCCTTGTTTGAATGAAAAGCTTGGTGGGAAAAAGAAGTCGGAACTAATGACTGAAGTGTTTTTTTTTTGTTTTTTTTTTTTTTGGTCTTTTTGAGACAGGGTCTCCCTGTAGCTCCAGCTGCCTGGAACTCACTCTTGTAAGACCAGGCTGGCCTCGAACTCACAGAGGATCTGCCTGCCTCTGCCTCCCGAGTGCTGAGATTAAAGACGTGTGCCACCACGCCAGGCTTCTGAAGTATTTTAAAGTAGGTGTGGCGCTAGGGATGTAGTTTAGTTGGTAGAATGCTTGCCTTTATTGCAGGAAGCCCAGAGTTGGATCCCCAGCACTGCATAAAACTGGGTATGGTGGCCCATGCCTGTAATCCTAGCAACTGGAGGTGAAAGCAGGAAGATATTTCTGATTCAAGGTCATTTTCAGCTACAGAGCAAGTTCTAGGCCAGCCTGGGCTTTGTGATATGTTAGTCTAAAAAATAAATAAGTTGAGGTTGAGCAAAAGTATATATTATGCCAAAATGAGGACCTGAGTTTGAATGTTGAGAACCCATGGGAAAGCTTGATGCACAACTCAAAAACCTATAATCCTAGCTCTCCTATGGGAAGATAAGGAGTCCCCAGAAGCTTGTGGTCCAGCTAGCCTGTCATAGGCAGCAGGAAACTAACAAACAGACCCTGTTGCAAAGAAGGTAGAATGTAAGAACAGACAGCTGAGGTTGTTCTCTGATTTCCACAAACATGCATGCATTCACATACAGGAATACACATACACACACACACACACACACACACAGATACACAATTAAACAATCATGACTTGATCAATCAAAATATAGCTGTAGATTACTGTGAGATGTATTGCTTCCTTTTTGTCATTTAAGGTCATGGGTAATTGAATGTTGGCCTGGTGTACCTGCCATCAAGTGCTACTGTTTAAAGTATGTTGTAACATAGGAAAAAGTCTGAAGTGGCAGTTCTCTTTTGAGAAGACACTCTGGAAGGGTCTAGAGATCTACAAGACACACCTGCGATATTCTCAATTCCTTTAGCCTTTTTCTCAAGACCTAGATGTATTTATTTTATTTTATTTCATTTTAAGACAGGGTCTCGGCTGGGTGTGGTGGCACACGCCTTTAGTCCCAGCACTTGGGAGGCAGAGGCAGGCAGATTTCTGTGAGTTTGAGGCCAGCCTGGTGTACATAGTGAGTTCCAGGCCTGGAGCTACAGGGCGTGTCTCAAAAAGACCAAAAAAGAAAAGACAGGGTCTCATGTAGCCCAGACTGGCCTCAAACTGGCTATGCAACCAAGGTTGGCCTTGAATTCTTTGTTCTTAAAATTCTTTTAAAATTATTTATTATTATGATGTGTGCATATAATATGTATGTGTATGTACATACACAGACCACACAGTGCACATGGGGGTCATAGGACAACATTGTAGAGTTAGTTCTCTCCTTCCACCACCTTGATGTGGGTTCTGGAGAACTCAAGTTGCCAGATTTGAGTGGCGAGTGCTTTACACCCTGAACCATCTCACTGGCTCTGGTCTTGAACTCTTGATCCTCTTATCTCCACCTCTCCAA
This sequence comes from Nannospalax galili, assembly GCF_000622305.1. NCBI lineage: Eukaryota > Metazoa > Chordata > Mammalia > Rodentia > Spalacidae > Nannospalax > Nannospalax galili. The sequence goes on from NW_008330926.1 coordinate 2,849,752, forward strand.
TGCTAGGATTAAAGGGATTGAGCCACCATGTCTAGATTGCTTTGTTTTTCTTTCTTGATACAGTCTCACACTATAGCTCAGTCATGAAAATCCTCCTACCTCAACCTCCCAAGTACTGAGGTCACATGTGAGAGCACCACACCTGGCTTTTTTTTTTTTTATTTGTCTTTTTTTTTTTTGAGACAGGGTTACCCTGTACCCCAGCTGGCCTGGAACTTGCTATTCAGACCAGGCTAGCCTTGAACTGTACCATCATGCCCAGCTCTTATTTGTCTGTTTTTAGAGACAGGTCTCACTGTCATGGCCTTGAACTCATGAAGCAACTCTAAGGTGACCTTGAACTCATGATGAGCTTCCTCACTCTGTCCTCAGGTGCTGGGCATGCATTACCAAGCTAGTGTTGCTTTTGTTTTTTTTGTCATGCTGGGGATCAAATCTGTAACCTCGCACATGTCAGTAAACATTCTGCCTTGGAGTTAATACTCTAGTCTCAGACTGATTATTGACATTTCTTTTCCAAAACAGTCACTGTCAAGTAGGTCAATGTAATAGAGAGAAATAGGAACAAAGTCTGGCATGAGCCAGATATTGGTTTAAGTCCTCAACCTATCATTACTAGTCCATTTTGACTTTAAGCTATTTTATCTCTCGAAACCTCAGTTTCCTCATCTGGTGAGTATACATAATAATACCTACAATGGAAGATATCTTTTTTGTTGTTTTGTTTTGTTTGAGACAGGGTCTCCCTGTAGCCCCAGCTGGTCTGGAACTCACTATGTAGACCAGGGTGGCCTTGAACTCACAGAGAGCTGCCTGCTTCTGCCTCCAGAGTGCTGGGATTAAAGTTGTGTACCACCAGACCTGGCTGGAAGATATCTTTAGGATTAAATAAAATATAGTACATGGCTAGCCGTTGGTGGCACAAGCCTTTAGTCCATATATATACAAATTATATATTATATATTTTTATTGTCACTATGTAGTGGCCTTGAACTCACAGAGAGCTGCCTGCTTCTGCCTCCAGAGTGCTGGGATTAAAGTTGTGTACCACCAGACCTGGCTGGAAGATATCTTTAGGATTAAATAAAATATAGTACATGGCACATGGCTAGTGGCACAAGCCTTTAGTCCATATATATACAAATTATATATTATATATTTTTATTATATATTTATATATAAA
>NW_008330926.1:2856859-2860636 GCF_000622305.1 Nannospalax galili
AGTTCCCACTAATATTTCCTTTATATGAAATCATTATACTGGACTGTGTTTCACTTACTTTCAAAGGACTCTGGAATTGCAATTAGAGAAAGGAATCTACTGGAAAGAGGGTCTAAGAAGAAAAAGAACATGAAGGCAATCTTGCGCCTCATATGTGATCACAAAAGGAAGTTCAGTTTGGTAAACTTAGAACTCAAAGGAGAGAGATACAGAGAGTGGAGCAGAAGAAATCAACAGCGACCAATGGTGGGGGAGCCAAGTGGAGCAAGCCCTTGAGGGGGTATCCATTATCTGGCTGCTTTCTCTGACCTGATGCCTTCTTTACTATGTTCTGAGTTCTCTTCATTTCCATATACCTCACTTGGGAGTGAGAAAAGACATTTTTTTTTGCTGGCTGGTGTCCCCACCCGGAATATTGGGACCCAGTGCTCACACCTTCTGGAAGTCTGAGGATAGACTCTTTTAAGAAATACGACGATTCTAGGCGGGCAGCAACTCTCACTTGACTCCCCCACTCAAAACCGTAGTAAAATTAGAAAAAGAAGCAGGGCAATTTTATATTACTTATTCGTGTGACCAGGAAGCACAGCCTAAGAAGTTTGTTCTCGGACATTATGGAGGGAGTTCCCATAAAGAGATAACTTGCTCCTCAAGCTTCTTTCCCTCTTTCTCACCTATTTTCCACTCCACTTTCTGCCCCAGGGAGTGAAAACTGTTCTTGGAGCCCAAAGGGTTGGGTCCGGGACCAGCCGTTCTGAGGTGACGTAATGCTTTCTCTGGTACACAAAGCGGCCTCCCGGGGGCCGGGCCTCTCTCGCCCCACCCCCAGCCTGGATCGCCGCCCCCGCCAGCACCATTACGGGTGAGTCCCCCTTTTTGAAAAAGCAGATCAGGGAAACAGCGAACAAAGGGCCCGTAAGGAGAGCCTAGGCACTGCTAGGAGGCCCAGAAATAGACATCACGTCATCCCTCAGCCCAGCAGCGCCAAGCGCCATTTGGTAGCATGGGAAGGACCACACCATTACGGTGCAGAACGGAGCTTACAGGGTTCGCTTTTTCACTCAGTCCTAGCATCCAGCTGACTGGCTTAAGGAGTGGCTTTCTTTCTGCTCCCCACCCCCGCATCCTTCTTTCTCTAGAGTCCTCCGCCTCCCCTGGCTGCCAGCCACACAGCTCATAGTCTCCAAGCTGCCATCTTGACGCCCCATCCCCCTTGCCGCTTCCCTCCCCTGCAGCCCTTAGAAATAGGAGGGGGAGGAAGGGGCACCGCCCTGCGTGCCCCAAGAGGGAGGGCTTGGCCTACCCAACCTCTCCTCCCCCAGAAGGAGGGGTTCACATCCTCCGCATGCTCGGCGTTTCTCACCCCAGCAGTGCACCATCCAAGGTTTTAGCATCTTGGACTTGCCTAGCCCTCGGTGCCACTCTGGCCTTCCAGCCCCTGCAGCCCGCACTGCCTGCTACTCACTACTTCAGGCCTGATTCTAGCGGGTTTGGCACTTAAAGGATCCCATCTGGGCTTCACTCCCCGCCCACTGCACAAACCTCTGGCTTCGCAACGGTTCTGATCACCTCAAAATTAGTTTGTCCGTCTCTACTTACCAAAGCTAGGGCGGATATTGGTGATCTCGGCCATGTCGTAATCAGAGGCTGTTGATACTTTCGTAAAGGTAAGACACCTCTGGGAACCCCTGGTCAGTACTGAAGCTGCTGCTGTAGACCTCTCAGTGAGGGGAGAGGGAAGGTGTATGGCAGACTTCTGCGACGGTCCGATCCCTGGTTGCCAGCTGCGCTTTCCTCTTCGATGCTCCAGGGATGCTCTGAGCTAAGGATGCAGGTGCAGTCAGACTGGTCCTGATGCGAGATAGGCTCCGCCTCCTTCCGAATGGCCTTCGGCAGAAGACTCCGCCTCTGCCCGAAAGGTTCCGGAAAATCTTCGAGAGGAGACCCCCCTCCCTCTGCCGAGTTTTTCCGAGGACGAGGCTCCACCCACTGATAGGCCGTGGCCTAATAAGACTGAAATTCCAAAGCCCCATAAGAAGTCTAGGTGGGTGGCGCACGCCTGTAGTCCCAGCACTTGGGAGGCAGAGGCAGGCGATCTCTGTGAGTTCAAGGTCAGCCTGGTCTACATAGTGAGTTCCAGGACAGCTGGAGCTACAGGGAGACCCTGCTTCAAAAAGACCCCCCCCCAAAAAAAAGTCTGGGAGCACTGGCCCAGTTGCGCATGCTTGTGATTATAGCACTTGAGTGGGTGAGGCAGGATAGTCAAGGACAGCCTTGGCTACAAGGCTACGTCTCCGAAAACAAGTGCAGGAAGAGTACCACATGAGGGTCTTCTGACGCTGTGATTCAGGTTCCCTAGGTTTATATAGAAACAGAATGATCTGGGATCCCAAACTTTAGAAAAATAAAATTCTATACTTGGTTTCGTTATTGCTTGCCGTTATTTTTATGCATTTCTGAGGCAATAAAGGTAATTATGGAAACAAATTTGAGAAACTGAAGATCAAACCTGGTGCCTAGCATGGTGGCACTCTAATCCCAGCATCTGGAAGGCAGAGGCAGTATGAGTTCCCAGGCTCATGAGTTCCAGGACAGTCTGAGGTGTATAACAAGACCCCGTCTCAAAAAACAAAAAATTCAGTCCTCAGCTCCAAAAAAAAAAAAAAGAAACAAAACAAAACAAAAAAAGACCCAAAGTCCAAACCTATGAATGGTTGCACAGTTCTGAAAATTCCTTAATTATACACATAAGATTTTTTTGTAGTGTGTAATGAGTTTTAAAAAGACTATGGCACACCTGGGCGTGGTAGCACACGCTTTAAATTCCAGCACTCGGGAGACAGAGGCAGGCTGATCTCTGTGAGTTCAAGGCCAGCCTGATCTACGTAGTGAGTTCCAGGACAGCTGGAGCTACAGGGAGACCCTGTCTCAAAAAGACCAAAATAATAATAATAATAAAAAAAAAAGGACCATGACTGAGTGGTTAAGAGCGCTGGCTGCTCTTGCAGAGGACCCAGGTTCGGTTCCCAGCACCCATAAGGCAACTAACAATCGTTCAAACTCCAGTTCCAGGGAATCTGACGTCCTCTCCTGGCCTCTGTGGACACTGTACAATGTGGGTGCACTTTCATACATGAAGGCAAAACATACACATAAAAAAAAATACAGAGCTGGGCATGGTGTCACATGCCTTTAATCCCAGCACTTGGGAGGCAGAGGCAGGTGGAGCTTTGTGAGGTCAAGGCCAGCCTGGTCTACATAGTGAGTTCCAGGACAGCTCGGGCTACAGGGAGACGCTATCTCAAAACAAACAAAACAAAACAAAAAATCCTATAAGCTAACAATGTTAAATAATGCATTCCAGAAACCAGTTAGGGAATGTCCACCTAGGACCATCAGGATCCAGCACCCACATGGCGGCTAAGAACTATCCATAACTCCAGTTCCATGGCATCTGACAGCCTCTTCTGACCTCCTCAGGAATTACAGGTTATGGGTGTACTTATGTACATGGACACAATACACACATACATATAAAATAAAAATAAATAAGGGCCTAGAGAGATGGCTCAGTGGTTAAGAGCACTGACTGTTCTTGCAGAAGACCCAGGTTCTAATCCCAGCACCCACACGGCAGCTAACAACCGTCTGTAACTCCAGTTCCAGGGGATCAACAGCCTCTTCTGTGCTCTGCGGGCATTGCACGACATGGGTGCGCTTACCTACATGCAGGCATAACACTCATACACATAAAATAAAAATAATAAATAATTTTTT
>NW_008330926.1:2861147-2874929 GCF_000622305.1 Nannospalax galili
TGGAAGAAACAATAGTGTGGCAGGGGCTCATCAGCCACACAAAGTAATTTAAGGGTTAGGAGTACCACAGGAGCAGTATATGAGAAGCCAGGGTCCATCGCAAACAGGAAGGCTAGAGAGCCAGCATCGTTGCTACATTTCTATTAATATCAGCACACACACACACAGGCCACACAAAAGCTCCTTTTTTTTAAATTTAATAACCACATGATTAGAAGAAGCATTTCATTACAGCTTTAACATATTCAGTAACATGTTCCAGAGCAAGCATACATCTCTTTCAAAAGTGGCTGTAAGTTTTTAGGTTCACAGGTGAATTAGTACAGTTATACAATATTGAACTCAGTATAAACCCTGTAAGACATAAAATTGAATGAGTTTTTAACCTTGAAAAAAGATCTCCATTTCTTTTTTTAAAAAAATTTTTTGGTCTTTTTGAGACAGGGTCTTCCTGTAGCCCCAGCTGTCCTGGAACTCACTATGTAGACCAGGCTGGCCTTGAACTCACAGAGATCTGCTTGCCTCTGCCTCCTGAGTGCTGGGATTAAAGGCGTGCGCCACCATGCCTGGCCCTCCATTTCATTTTAAAATATACTGTTTCTTACAGAAATACTCATTGTTTTTGCTAATAACATTTAGATGTTGGCACATGTGTCTCTAATCTGTATGTATCTGACTATTACTAGTCATGGTCAGTTACACTTGGCTCCTTGGCACTTTTGTATGGATATAAAGTCATCGGGTAGATTTCAATGGTAATGTTTATCACCTCTACTACTTCACATTACATAAATTTTTATGCTTTCTCCTCAATTATAACTCATTTTTTAAATTTGTTGATTTTTTGTGTGTATATCACACAGAACATTCCAAACAATCTTATTTGTCTATATACCTACTTCCCAGATGGCACCCTCCCATAGTCTCCCCCTCATAGACAGAATTATTTAAATGCAGAAGTAATTACTGGCAGTCTACCTGTACAATGAGAGAGCTGAAATATCTTTCTAGCTTTGTCATTCTGCTTTTACAGAGGAGTAGAAAAACGTTCCAGGGATCATTTTTAATTAGAAAAATATGTATTGGGGGGCTGGAGAGATTGATCAGTGGTTAAGAGCACATACTGCTTTTGGAGAGGACCCCAGTTTGATTCCTAACATCCACATGAGGTCGTTTATAATCTCTAACTCCAGCTCCCCAGGGATCTGTCACCTTCTTCTGGCCTCTGGGGGCACTTGCACTCATACATACACACATAAGTAAAAAAAAAATAACAGCAGGGCATGATGGCACACACCTTTAATCCCAGCACTCAGGAGGCAGAGGCAGGTGGATTTCTGTGAGGAGCAAGGCCATTCTGGTCTACATACTGAGCTCCAGATCAGCTGGGGTTACAGGCAGACCTGTCTCTAAAAGACAATAAATAGGGCTGGAGAGATGACTCAGCAGTTAAGAGCACTGACTGCTTTTGCAGAGGTTCTGGGTTTGATTCCCAGCACCACATGACAGCTACAAACTTTCCTTAACTCCAGTTCCAGGGGAATCCAAAATCCTCTTCTCATCTCTGTGGCATTGCACGACACAGGTGCACTCACATACATGCAGGTAATACACTCTTACACATAAAATAAGACAATAAATAGTAATAATCTCAAAAAACAACTTGTATTGAATTATTGAACATGATGGTCCAGACACTTTCCCGGGATTTGGGTTGATGCATTAATAGCTAGAATTAGGATACCGTATACCTGATTCTCCGTGATAATTGGGTACCTTTGTGAGATCACCTACCCAGCAGGGCCAGAATTTTGTCCTATACAAACTGGAAAAGTGATTTTAAAAAAACGACGGAGCTGGAGAGAGGGCTCAGCAGTTAAGAGCACTGAGTGCTCTTGCAGAGGACCTGGGTTCAATTCCCAGCACCCACATGGCAGCTACAAACCATCCTTAACCCCAGTTCCAGGGGAATCCGAAGCCCTCTTCTGACCTCCGCGGCATTGCACAACACGGGTGCACTCACATACATGCAGGCAATACACTCATACACATAAAATAATAATAACAAATAAAATGTTTTTAAAGTGTCCACTGACCCACAAGATTTATTGTGGAGACTAAACCACCTATGATAATGTGAGAACATTTTGTAAAATGCAGATTAGAGAGATATGAATAATTGCTACACCTTGAATCCAAATCTGCCTTATTTTACCCAGATACCTTTTCTGTTTGCAATCTAAAGACTCTTTTTTCAGAAATGTTATGATTTTTCCTATTCTTTCTATGGTCCACGTTTTTCATGGGAAGACTGATTAGTTATCAACTTAAACCATGGAATCTCCATTCTCAGTGTGATAACTCTCAAGGCTAAGAGCATTCATTTATTTATTTAGAACTTAAATTTTTCATTTGTATTTTATGTGTATGAGTGTTTTGCTTGCATGTACATAGGTGCGCCACATGGAAGCCAGAAGAGGGCATCATATCCCCTGGAACTGGAGTTAGTAAGGATACTGGGAAATGCCAGTGCTCTTAACACCAAGCCACCTCTCCAGTGTATTTATCTATCTATCTATCTATCTATCTATCTATCTATCTATCTATCTATCCATCCATCCATCCATCCATCCATCCATTCATAGACAGGATAGCTCAGGCTGACCTGGAACTCACTATACAGTTCTGAGGATGACCTTGAACTTTCAGCCTCCATTTCTCAAGTGCTAAGTGCTAAGATTACCATTCCCAGTTTATTCAGCGCTGGGACTCAAACTCAGAGGTTCCTGCATGCTAGGCAAGCACTCTACTAAGTGAATTACATCTCCAGTCTTTAATTATCAGTCTATCCTATCATAGATCTCCATCTATCTATCACCAGCTCTCTGTCATCTATCAATTTATCATCTATCTGTTATAGTCTGTGATCCGCAAATGCCCCAAACAGACAAAGAGACAGGTGAGTCTAGAGAAGGCAAGATAGATTTATTATGGCCGGGCTACACTCTTTCCTAAAGGGTCCAAGAGTAGCACCAAGCCTAAGCACTCTGGCTATTTTTATCCAAGTTGATCATGTTGCTAGGCAAGCAAGCAGAATACAGAAGCTAATCATTGAGCCTTAAGCTTGAGCAAACATTATCAAGGAAATAAGTAACAAAATACAATTTTCCATCCAAACCCCCCACCCGAACCATAGTGCATCTGCATGCCTTCCTCCTCATTTATATCAATCTTATTATTTGCCTTGCCTTTTCTGGTCACAAAGTTCCCTCTAGGGGGGGTTTGTTGTATAGCAATTGTATCCTAGAAATAAAGTTTCCCTAAGTCTTCCAACCAGAAAGGGGTCTGTAAGCAACAATTACTATTTTGCAGAAGCAAGCCAAGCATAACCTACAGAAGCCATAAATCAGCAGTTAGCAGGAGCACTCTAGGACAGCTGACCTGTTCCCAAGACAACCAGGGCCCAGCTGGCATTCCCATTCCCTGGGCCAACTGCCTGATAATTTCAGAAACTAGAGTTAGCCTAAACTTTAACATGGTGTAGCTATGGTCAAGAAGGTGCACTCTTACATTATCATCTATCATATCTATCTATCTATCTATCTATCTATCTATCTATCTATCTATCTATCTAGCATCTATCAATCTATCATCATCTATTAATCTAATCTAATCTCATCTAATCTCATCTAATCTAACCTAGCCTAACCTAATATATCATCTTTTATCTATCCATTGATTTTTTTCCATTAACTGAGGCAGTAGCATTGTGGCTTCAAGTGGCCCTAAAATAAGATGGCGGCTAGCATTTGGCGCATGCTCCTTGACGCCCTGAGGGCCCGTGCCCTGGGAGTCGGGGACGCGCACGTCAGCCGCCGCCGTTGCCTTACTTCCGCTGCTGCAGAAGCAGAATTTCCGCGGGATCAGGCCGGCCTCTGAGGGTACTGGGTAGTGTGTGGTGGGGCTGGAAGAGGCATGCTAGACCTGGGGCTCCTGCTCACAGGATGCCCAGGATTGGGGTTTCTGGTTGGAGGATGGGGGTGCGTGGTGTGTGATGGGAGTTGGTGCTAGGAGTCTGCTTGGTAGCGCGGATCTGAGCTCGTGTTAACGGTGCTGTGGAGAGCGCAGCTAGGATGCCTTTTGAAATGTTTTTTTCCGGGAGTAGCTTGGGGGCTACTTGCTATTTGACATTCGTTCACTCGGTTGGTCCGACTCCGGGTCGCAAAGGCGCTACTGTAGTTTGAAGCGTCTGGAGCGTTCCACGCACTGTGCTGTCTGAATAGCAGCAGCTGGCTACTCCCCTCTCCCCGCTTCCTTTCTCTTCCTTCTTTTTTTCTGGATCTCATCTGTGAAGTAAAGGAATCACCTATTCACACTCCACTCCTTACCCACGTACCTTCTTTCCAGACAAGATCAACAAATCATCTCGGTTACTGAGCTTTTCCAAGAATCTCGGCTGTTAGGGGAGATGAACCTTAATAACCCAGAGAAACTGAATTAGGGAGGTTTAAAGTTAGCTTTATAGATCAAACGTTCCGAGTCAGAGAGAACTTCGTTTTTAAACTCGCCAGGAGGGTTCCTCTAGTACTGTGTTGGAGGCGGGGTGGGGGGTGGAGGGGGGGAATCATTCAGACTTTCTTTAAAGATTGCCAGTGATGAAGAGCTAATACAAGGCAGCTATTCTGTTCTTGAACCATTTATAAAAATAAGATTTTCTTGGATAGAAAGTTGCAACCAGAGGCCAAGTGTGTAACTTAGTTGATAGAATGTTAGCCTAGCATGCAAAAAGCCCTGGGTTCTTTCCCCAACACCTAATAAAATAGGATGTTGTGGAAACCAGTTGTGCCACACATCTGTAATCTCAGCACTAGGGAGTTGAAGGCAGGAATATCAGAAGTTCAGGATCATCCTGGGCCACCTAGCAAGTTGGAGACCAGCTTGAGATGATGAGAACCTGATTTTTTTTTTTTAAAAGCCGGACATGGTGATGCTAGTTTTTAATCCCAGCACTCAGAGACAGAAGCAGGTGGATCTCTGTGAGATGAAGACCAACCTGGTAGGTAGGTAGGTAGGTAGGTAGGAAGGAAGGAAGGAAGGAAGGAAGGAAGGAAGTTAGTTTTCATATAAAATGGTTACTGTTTGGTCCAAATTCAGCAGTTTTTCAAGCCCAAGCCCTCTTTAGTTCATTTCCTCAGGGATTATTCCCCAGTTACCCAGTTACCTATACTGCTGTGTACTGGGAGCACCAGTTAGAGGATTCCTTTTTTTTCACTAAATTCATAATTTGAGGATGGAAAGAAATATATTTCAAAAGTGGTATGTAATTATTATTATTTGTAATTATTATTATTTGATGTTGGAGACCACTATGCTGTCTGAATGCTCTAGAAAGTATGCTTGACTCCATGTGCCTCCTTGCCAGTAGCCAAGAATGTCTGAGATGGCAGAGCCAGATAGGCATGTATGCAAGTGTGCTGTCTCTTAAGTTTAGATTAGCTAAAAACTATACCTTATGTGTTGTGTGAATGTTTGCTCTATACCTTTCAAACAGGTCACATTTTGTTGCTAATTGTTTCCTGAGCCCCTACAGACAAATGTCTTTTGATCGGCTCTCCCTCTGTTCCTAAGTATCTGCTTTGAGCACCTCGTCCCTGGGAAAACCTTGGAAATTAGAGATTCATTGCTTTTTGTTCTACAGAACAGGAAGCTTCCTGACCGCCACCTTTTAAAAAAGATTAAACCGTCTTGTGTATAATATTAGATACTGTACTGTCCCTCTGTGTGTTCACCACTACCCTCTGGTTGAAGTTAGTATTGGCATTAAAATTGGATTGAAGTCAAGAATACAAAGTACTGAAGTAACAGTAGAGAACAGCAGAAATCTCTTTTTAAAATAACCACATTTTCTGTTTTTGGATTTTTATTTTATCTATCTATTTATCTATCTATTTATCTATCTATTTATCTATCTATCTATCTCTCTATCTATCTATCTATCTCTCTATCTATCTATCTATCTCTCTATCTATCTATCTATCTCTCTATCTATCTATCTATTTATTTATTTATTTTTGGTCTTTTTGAGACAGGGTCTCCCTGTAGCCCCAGCTGGCCTAGAACTTGCTGTGTAGACCAGGTTGATCTTCAACTCGTAGAAATTTACTTGCTTCTGCCTCCCAAGTGCTGGGACTAAAGGCATAAGGCACCACACCTGGCCTCCAGTCCACTATTTAATTTTTTTTATTTGGTTGGATTTTTTTTTGTTTGTTTGCTTTTTTTTGAGACAGGGTCTCCCTGTAGCCCCAGCTAGCCTGGAACTCTCTATGTAGACCAGCTGGCCCTGAACTCATGGAGATCTGCCTGCCTCTGCCTCCCGAGTGATGGAATTAAAGGCATGTACCACCATGCCAGGCTCCACCATTTAATTTTTATTTTTTTATTTATTCTTATTTTATGTGTATGTGTGTGTTGCCTGCGTGTAGGTAAGTGCACCCATGTCGTGTAGTGCCTGTGGAGAACAGAAGAGGCTGTTGGATCCCCTGGAACTGGAGTTACAGACAGTTGTTAGCTGCCATGTGGGTGCTTCGATTCAAACCCTAGCCTTCTGCAAGAACAACCAGTGTTCTTAACTGCTGAGCCATCTCTCCAGCCCCACTATTTAATTTTTATGACAGCTCTATGTGCTAAAAACAAATGCTGTTGTTGTTTGTTGTTTGTTTGAACAGTTGAGGAAGCTTAAGGTAACACCTTATGGAGCCAGGGTAACATACTATGTAGTATGGGATTTGAACTCAGTCACTGTAGCTTCTCATCTTCCCTTAAAGGAATACTGGGCATTTGGTATGGAATATCATGTTCGTGATGGAACTTGGCTAACGTGGAAAGAGAATTGAGTGAATGTTGCTATTGTCAGTATTGCTGAGGTGATAAGAATTTGCTGTTACCCTTTTAGGATGGAACAAAAGTGGGGCTTTTAAAATGCTGCCCTGTAAAAAAAGAAGAACTACCGTGACAGAGTCCATGCAGCAGAAGGAAGGCCAGGAGGGAGATGGCTTAGACCTGGACACAGCCGACCAGGTTAAAGACTCAGGGTCAGTGTCCTGGTATCAAAGTAATGACAGTGCAGTGTGCCCTGAAGTTCACTCCCTGCAGGATGCAGAAAATCAGCTCAGCATGGAGGATCCATCTTCAAGCTCTAAGATGCTTACCCAGCATACTAATTTTCCAGTTTTGGAAGCTGTTGATGTAGCCATCTCTCAGGGAATCACCCTTCCATCCTTGGAGTCTTCTCCTTCCCTGAATATGAACATTGGTAAAGGAAGACTCCAGGCCACTGCTTCACAGAGAGGGAAGAAAATTGTCCTCAAGCCTGGGCCTGTTACCAAAGAAGACAGAAGCGATCATCCTGTCATAGAGGAACCTTCTTCAGGAGGGCTAAGTGAAGAGGTCAAGAGAGAAGGAGGTAAGCGTGGACGTCCCCTTTACCTTTCCTTGTCAGTAGAGGTTGAATAGCTCTAATCTGAAGATCTAAAATCCAAAATGCTCTAACTTCTCCAGCTATATATATTTATTATTTTAAGTGTATGAGTGTATTGCCTGCGTGTAAGTAGGTCCACCTGAGTCTTGCAGGGCCTGTGGAGGTGAGACAAGGGCAGTGCCTGGAACTGGAGTTATGCACAGTTGTTAGCCATGTAGGGCTGGGAACTGAACCTGGGTCCTCTGCAAGAGCAGCCAGTGCTCTTAACCACTGAGCCATCTCTCTAGCCTCCTCTACAACTTTTTGAGTATTGACATGATGCTATAAGTGAAAAATTCCACAACTGACCACATGTGAAGGGTTAAATGCAGGCATTCTAAAAAGATTATATAAAAGTATCTTTAGGCCGGGTGTGGTGGCACACGCCTTTAGTCCCAGCACTTGGGAGGCAGAGGCAGGTGGATCTCTGTGAGTTCAAGGCCAGCCTGCGCTACATAGTGAGTTCAGGTCAGCTGGGACAACAGGGAAACCCTGTCTCAAAAAGACAAAAAAAAAAAAAAAAAAAAAAAAAAAAAAAAAAAAAAAGTATCTTCAGACTGCAAGGGAATAAATAAAAAATAAATGGCCTCATTGTTTAAATTTGGGTCCCATGGCTCAGTGGTTAAGAACACTGACTGTTTTTGCAGAAGACCCATGTTTGAATCCCAGCACCCACATGGCAGCTTATAACTGTAACTCCAGTCCCAGGGGATCCGACAGCCTCTTCTGACCTCTGCGGACATTGCACGACATGGGTGCACTTACCTACATGCAGGCAATACACACATGCACATAAAATAAAAATAATAAATATTTTTTTAAAAAAAGAGAGAAGTAGATAACAGTAGGTTGAAGAAAATAAAAAATCTACTGGGTTGGGATTCAGTTGAGGAAAATGGGAAGTTGAAGGTTAGGTGAGAGTTGTTTTTTTTTTAACTTTTTTTTTAAAATTTTATTTATTATTTTTATTTTATGCGTAAGCATGTATTGCCTGAATGTAAGTAAGTGCACCCGTGTCGTGCAATGTCCGAAGAGGTCAGAAGAGGCTGTTGGATCCCCTGGAACTGGAGTTAACAGTTGTTAGCTGCCATGTGGGTGCTGGGATTCGAACCTGGGTCTTCTGCAAGACCAACCAGTGTTCTTAACCGCTGAGCCATCTCTCCAGCCCCAAGGGATAGGGGAGAGTTGTAAGAACAAAGTACTTTAAAATTTAGTCACGGGCCTTTAGTCCCAGCACTCAGGAGGCAGAGGCAGGTGAATCTCTTGAGTTCAAGGCCAGCCTGGTTTACATAGTGAGTTCCAGGCCAGCTGGGGCTACAGGGAGACCCTGTCTCAAAAAGACCAAAATAAAGTAAAGTAAAATAAAATAAAATTTCAGCTCAGTTTGGTGGCATGCCACTTTAATCCTAATGCTTAGGAAGCAGAGACAGGTGGATCTCTGTCAGTTCAAGGCCAGCCTGGTCCACATATCCAGTTCTAGGCCAGCCAGAGCTGTCTCAAAAAGAATACAATAGTAGAGAAGGAATCGATAAGTAACTACAGGTTGAAAGTCACCATTTAGAGTCTGGAGCTATGTTTTTTTAAATGACTAGTTTACAGATAGCTAAATGTAGATAAATACATTTGTTCAGGGTTATCTATGTTTTTTAGCCCAAGATGGCTATAGATTCTTGGCAGTCTTCCTGCTTCTGCCTCCCAAGTGCTGGGATTAGAGGCATGAGCTGCCTTGATACCACTATTTTTTTTTTAATTACTATTTTTTATTTTATGCGTATGAGTGCATTGCTTGCATGTATGTGAGTGCACCTGTGTTATGCAATGCCGTGGAGGTCAGAAGAGGGCTTCGGATTCCCCTGGAACTGGTGTTAAGGATGGTTTGTAGCCGCCTTGTGAGTGCTGGGAATCGAACCCGGGTCTTCTGCAAGAGCAGTCAGTGCTCTTAGCTGCTGAGCCATCTCTCCAGCCCCGATACCACTATTCTTTAAGGTGGGTAACTGAATTGATTTGGAGCCAGCTTAAGAAGTATAGCAAGTCTGTACTCAAAAAAATCATGTACCTTTTTTTTTTTTTTGGTCTATTTTGAGACAGGGTCCCCCTGCAGCCCCAGCTGGGATTAAAGGCGTGCACCACCATGCCCAGCTTGCATGTACATTTTGGAAAATATTGAAAAATTTGAAAAAAACTGCTACCAGAAATGGTAGCACAGTTTGTAGTTACCAGTAGTTTTAGCACTCAGAGGCAAAGGCAGAGGATGTGAATTTGAATCAGACTGGGTATCAAAAGGCCAAGAGGATGTAGGTCTGTGTAGACATTTTGCCTTGCATGTGCAACGCCCTGGATTTCCTCAGCAGTGAGGGGGAAAAAAAAGTCACTTATAATCTTAACTATTCAAAATAATTATTGTCAAAATTTAGTGCATATTATTTTTGTTCCTCTCCTTTTTTATTTTTTGTTTGTTTTTTGAGGCAGGGTCTTCCTATAGTTCTGGTTGACATGGACACTATGTAGACCAGGCTTGTCTTGATTTCAGAGATCTGCCTGCCTCTTGCCTCCCAGGTGATGGGATTAAAGGCATGTGCTACCAAGCTGAGCCCTCTCTCCTTTTTCTTTTTCTTTCTTATTATTTTATTTTACATATATGAGTATATTGCTTACATATATGTATGTTGTGCAGAAGAGGGCGTCAGATCCCCTGGAACTGGAGTTTCAGACCATTGTTAGCTGCCATATGGGTGTCTTAGCCATCTTTCCAGCCCCCCCTTTCTCTAAGTTCCATTTTTATTTTGTGTTTGTGTGTGTGTGTGTGTGAGAGAGAGAGAGAGAATATGTATGTGTGTGCATAGGTGTGTGTGTGTTGAGGTGAGAGGACAACTTTCGGGAACTGGTGTTCTTGCACCATATGGGCCCCTGCTATGGAATTCAGCTCATCAGGTTTCGTAGCAGGAGCCATCTCATTTCCTCCTCCCTACTTTTCTTTTTTTCCTTTCTTTTTGGGACTTTTTTTGGGGAGATGGTGGTTTGAAACAGGGTCTCCCTGTACCCTAGCAGGCCTGGAACTCTGTGGACCAGCTCACAGAGATCCATTTGCCTCTGCCTCTGCCTCTGCCTCTGCCTCTGAGTCCTGGAAGTAAAGGCATGTGACACGCCTGGCCTCCCCCTTCTTTTTCTTTTTTCTTTTTTTTTTTTTTTTTGGTCTCCCTGTGGCCTCAGCTGGCCTCTGGGGCTGGCCTCCATCTCATAGAGATTCACCTGTAGACCAGGCTGGCCTTGAACTCACAGAGATCCATTTGCCTCTGCCTCCCGAGTGCTGGGATTAAAGGCGTGCGCCACCACGCCTGGCTTATTTTGTTTTTTGTTTTTTTGAGACAGGGTCTCCCTGTAGCCTTGTGTGGCCTGGAGCTCGCTTTGTAGACCAGGCTGGCTATGTAGATCCACCTGCCTCTGCCTGCCCCGGTGCTGAGATGAAAGCCCTACACAACCACGCCCAACTTTCTTTTTCTTTTTAAGTTAATGTATTTGCCAGGCGTGGTTTGGCACATCTGTCGTCCCAGAGAGACAGAGGTAGAGGCAGGCGGATCTCTGAGTTCAAGGCCAGCCTGGTACATAGGGAGTTCCAGACCAGACCAGCTGGGGCTATAGGGAGACCCTGTCTCAAAAAGACCAATAAATAAATAAATAAAAATAAATAAATAAATAAATAAATAAATTTAAAAAAATTTTAAGTGTTTTACCTGCTTGTATGTAAGTGCACCATTTGTGTGCAGTGCCCAATTAGGGCAGAAGAAGAGGCCACTGAATCCACTGGTACTGGAGTTAAGGACAGATAGTAGCCACCATGTGGGTGCTGGGAACCCAACCTGGATCCTCTGCAAGAGCAACCAGTGCTTTTAACTGCTGAGCCATTTCTCCAGCCCCCTCCAGACTGGCCTGAGATTTTCTGTGTAGTCAAGGATGGTCTTGAATTCCTGATCCTCCTTTCTCCACCTCCCATATGCTAGAATATAAATTTGTACCTCTGCCTGGAACCCTTCCTTCCCCTCCCCACCCTCTTCCCTCCCTTTTCCCCTCCCCTCCCCCTCTCCCTCTTCTCCCCCTTCCCCCTCCCTCTTCCCTCCCCTTTCCCCTCCCCCTCCCTTTCTCCCTCGCCCCCCCCTTCCTTTCCTGAGACAGAGCCTGGCTATAAGTAACTTTCTGGTTTTGTTTCTCTTGTAATAGGGTGCTATCTGTTGCCTGGACTGGCCTCAAACTATATATAGTCCATGCCAACTTCAAACTTGAGGCAGTCCTGCCTGGGGCACCCAGGTGCTAAAGTTACAAATGTGAACTCCCACACTTGGCTCAACATTTTGGTTTTCTGCAGCAGCATTACATTATAGAAAAACTGAAAAAAATACAGAAAAGATACCTGGTTTACTGAGGTGTCAACATTTTACTACAGTTGATACATTGTTAAGCCATGTTCCTAGACTGCAAGTGTTAGTGATTAAACTTTGTGCCTTACTTGCATTGTTGTTAAGACTGTCTCAGAACTCCCAGGTCCAAAAACTCTCTGTGCCTCAGTCTCCTGGAGTAGCCTGTACAACAGGTACATGCTGCCATGCTTGACTAAATGTTAAAAAATTATTTTTATTATTTTTA
Organism: Nannospalax galili; assembly: GCF_000622305.1. NCBI lineage: Eukaryota > Metazoa > Chordata > Mammalia > Rodentia > Spalacidae > Nannospalax > Nannospalax galili. The sequence continues at coordinate 2,873,302 of NW_008330926.1, forward strand.
ATTATGTGTGTTTGTATGTCTGTGTGTGTCTATGTGCACATGAGTGCAATGCCCTCAGAGGCCAGGTGTCAAGATTCCCTGAAGCTGGAGTTACAGGCATTTGTGAACTGGGGCTGCAGTGAGACCCTGTCTCAAAAAGATCCCCCCCAAAAAAACCCTTATAATTAATTGGTTTATTCAGTTATCAGCTAATTATTTTTCATGTTACCAGTATATAGTTCTTAGGTTAGCAGTGGAAGAAATTAAAGACATACTCTGATAAAGTTTTCCCTTTTCTTTCTCATTATGCTTGGCTTCGCCTCTCCCATCTTCCTTCCGCATTCCCTTCCCACCCTCCTTCTCAATCTATAACCTTCCATTTTCAAGCTGGACATATAGCTGGAGCTCGAAAGATTGCTTGCTTAGCCTGCTTTGAAAACCTAGGTTTGATCCCCAGTACTGCTTAAAACATGTACAGTGGTATAAGTCTGTAATCCCTGTAACCCTGGCTGACTGAACTCATAGAGATTCACCTGCCTCTACCTCCTGAGTGCTAGGATTAAAGGCCTATACCACCATCCTGACTTTGGTCTCTTTTTGAAAGAATAAGTTCTACTGGAAAGTATACAACTAAAATCAGAAATACAGAAAGCAGTCAGGTGTGGTAGCATATACCTGTAATCTTGACACTTTAGGAACTGAGTCAAGAAGGCTGCAAGTTCAGCTATATAGGGAGACCTTGTCTCAAAACAAACAAAAACCAGAACCAATGGACTGCAGAAATACACAGTGAAAGTTAGATACCTTTTGCTCTGTTATCTTGTTCCCCAAATCATCGTCCCTGATCACTGGTCAGCAGTCCTTCTGTACATTTCAGAGATATTTCATGTTTATGCAATTTTCTATGTATATGCAATCTTTTTTTCTTTTTGTTTGTGTGTATGCATGCCCTGGCATGTATGTGGATGTCCAGAGCACAGCTTGCCTTAGTAGGTTATCTGCTTCTACCATGTGCTTTCTAGTTTTGTTTTTTGTTTTTGTTTTTGTTTTTGTTTTTGGTCTTTTTGAGACAGGGTCTCCTTGTAGCTCCAAGTATCCTTGAACTCACTATGTAGACCAGGCTGACCTCAAACTCACAAAGATCCGCCTACCTCTGCCTCCCAAGTGCTGGGATCAAAGGTGTGCGCTACCATGCCTGCCTTAATTTTTATGTGTATGAGTGTTTTATCTTGCATGTATGGAAGTGCATCCAAGTCATGCCGTGCCTGCAGAGGCCAGATCCCCTGGAACTGGAGTTATGGATGGCTGTGCCACCATGTGGGTGCTGGGAACTGAACCTGGGTCCTCTGCAAGAGCAGCCAGTGCTCTTAACTGCTGAGCCATCTCTCCAGCTCTGATTCTAGGTTTTGAACTCAGGTTGTCAGGATCAAGCAGGCACCTTTACCTGCTGAGCCATTTTGCCAGTCCTGTATTCTTTTTTCTATAACAACTTGATTTCGAGTGCGGTTTTTTTTGGTGGGGGTCTTTTTGAGACAAGGGTCTCCTTGTAACCCCAGCTGTCCTGGAACTCACTATGTAGACCAGGCTGGCCTTGAACTCACAAAGATCCACCTGCCTCTGCCTCCCAAGTGCTGGGATTAAAGGCGTGA
>NW_008330926.1:2875150-2897276 GCF_000622305.1 Nannospalax galili
GAACATAGGATTTCATCTTATTTTTACATCAAATAAATAATTTTATTCTAATATTTCCAATTTCATAATGCCTAGAAATTGTCAGGTCCTCAAAATACCACCACGCCTGGCCAAAAATATTATTTTTATTTTATGTATATGACTCTATTACCTGCACTTAAGTGTATCTGTGATGTGCCATGCCTGTGGAGGTCAGAAGAGGGGGTTGGATCCCCTGGAACTGGAGTTATGGACAGTTGTTAGCCGCCATATGGTGCTGGGAATCAAACCTGGGTCCTCTGCAAGAGCAGCCAGTGCTCTTAACTGCTGAACCACCTCTCTAGCCCCTAAGACAAGGTTTATTTTATTTTAATTTTTATTGTATTTTACTTTTTCTTGGTCTTTTTGGGACAGTGTCTCCCTGTAGACCAGGCTGGCCTTGAAGACAAGGTTTATTATTTATTTATTTATTTATTATTTATTTTTTATTTATTTTGCTATTTTTGAGACAGGGTCTCCCTGTAGCCTCACCTGCCCTGGAACTTGCTACATAGTCCAGGCTGGCCTTGGAACTCACAGAGATCCGCCTGCCTCTCTTCTAAGTGCTAGATCAAAGGTGTGAGCCACCATACCTGGTGACAGTGTTTATTTTATTTTGTTTGGTTTCTAACAGGGTTTATTTTAAAGACAAATTCATTATATACCTTTAGCATGCCTGAAACTCAATATGTATTTATTTTAAAAAATTTTGTGTGTTTGAGTGTTTTGCCTTACGTGTTTGTAAATGCACCATGTGTGTACAGTGCCCGAAGAGACCAGAAGAGAGTGTTGGATCCCCTAAAACTGGAGTTAAGGATGGTTGTCAGCTGCCTTGTGTGATGGGAACCTAATCTCCCTGCCCTATAGTGCTCTTAACTGATGAGCCATCTCTCCAGCCCCTGAAACTCAGTTTGTAAACCAAGCTGACATCCAGCTTACACCTTAACCTCTAAAGCAATGGGACTATAGGTGTGTACTACCATGCCTGGCTTGACAACTTGTTTTCTAATGTTTACTTTTGATATTACTGTACTTTCAGAGATTTATGTTAATATTTCAAACATTTATGTTACTACTCTTTTGTTCTGTAAAATTGATTAGAGTCAGAAATTCTTTGTTTCCTTTTTTCCTATGTAGCCCAAGCTATCTGTCTGCTCAAGATCCTTCTAAGTGCTTGGATTTTAGTTGTGTGTCACCATGCCTGAGACATTCTTTTATCATTTATAGTTGATTACAGTAGTGTTAATAGAACTGTCTCTTTGTCATCTGATACTCTTCATTCCATGATCTGATTTTTTTTTTCTTGGTGTTGCAAACTAAGCCCCAGGCCCTCTTGTGAACTAGGCAAGCACTTTACCATTGAATTAAATCCCCAACCCATGATCTTACTTTTCTATAGGAAAGTGAAAAGCTCAAAGCATATTTGAACTCAAAATTGCGTAGCAACTGCCTAGTTCAATTCCCTGATTTTATAGATGAATAATGTGGTTCAACCTTTGATTTCATTATTTGTTTTAGGATTCTGTCTTGAAGGGAATGCCTGTATTTATAGTTTGTTTCATGATATTTTCTCACTAAAAAGATCGTAGGACAAGATGCTTACTTTTGCAAGAATATGACGAGAAAGAATGGACAAAGTATAGAGCAGTGTTTGTGATTCTTCTAGGAAAACCTCACATGCATTCTGGAGAAGAATTACCATTACTGTCATCAGGGAGTCAATCTGCAAAACCCGGAACCCAGCCCAGGAAACCATCCCAGCCAGGTGTTTCTGCTTTTCCTCAAGAAAAGCCACTCAGGAATCTGGTTCACCAAGCTGAGGAAGAGATAGAGGATGGCGGACTCTTTATTCCAATGGGTAGGCTTTCTTTTTCTTAGTTAAAAACTACACTGAAGGAGCTGGAGAGATGGCTCAGCAGTTAAGAACACTGGCTATTCTTGCCTCCCACAGCCTCTCTGTCCTCCTCAGACATTGCATGACACTGGTGCACTTACCTACATGCAGGCAATACATAAATACACATGTAATTTTTTTTTTAAGTCTTTTAGGCAGCACTCGGGAGGCAGAGGCAGATGGAGCTCTGTGATCTGTACATCCGTAGCCTGATCTACATAGCGAGTTCCAGGTCAGCTGGGGCTACAGGGAGACCCTGTCTCAAAAAGATGAAAAAAAAAAGAAAAAAAACTACACTGAAACAAGCAATTGAAGTATATACTCTCTGTATAAGACATAGAAAATTATACATATCAGCTATCCTGAGTTTTCTGTCAGGATAATGGCATATTCTGAGTTATCTACCCTTTCAGTTAGTATCTGACCTTGAACTCACTGAAATCTGCCTGCCTCTGCCTCCCCAGGGCTGGGATTAAAGGTATGTGCCACCATGTCCTGAGTATTCCGTTTTCTTGTTTGTCATTTATTATTTTGGGAATTGCCTTGGGCTTCTTCATGAAGTCTTAAAGTATTCTACCTCTGACCTATATTCCCAGTTATTATTTTTCCTTGGTAGATAAACTAGGAATGGTTGTAAGTCATGGTAAGTGTATGTTGAACTTTGTGAGAAATGGTCAAACTGGTCAGGTATGGTGGTACATGCCTGAAATCTCAACACTTGAGGGTTGGAAGGAGGATCAGGAGTTCAAGGCTAGCCTCCACTATTAGTTGACCAGCCTGAGTTTTGAACCAGTGTTGGAAAAAAGATAAACAGTTAAACAAACTGTAAGGTGCCTATACTTTTTTTTTCTGATCTTTACCACCCGTGTGTGAGATTTGTAGTTGATGTAAGTAAAATTTGATTACTAGCACTTTCTAGACTTTACCATTTTACCTATTCTCATAGGTGTTCAGTGATATTTCATTGTGGTTTTAACTTGAATTTCTCAAATGAGTGATGACATAGAGTATATTGGCCATGTGTTTATCTTCTTTGGAAAAAGGTTTGTTCATTATTCTGTTGTTTATTATTAAGTTGAAAGAGTTTTTTTTTTTTTTTTTTTTAATTTTATGTATGAGTGTATTGCTTGCATGTAGTTAAGTGCACCTGTGTGGTGCAGTGCCCTCGGAAGACAGAAGAGGCTGTCGGAGCCCCTGGGACTGGAGCTACAGACAGTTGTTAGCTGCCATGTGGGTACTGGGATTCGAACCCAGGAACCCGAGTCTTCTGCAAGAACAACCAGTGTTCTTAACCACTGAGCTATCTCTCTAGCCCAAAAGATTTTTTTTTTTTTAAGTAGGGTTTCATTTGCATGGTGGAGGCCGTCCTCATATTTGAGATATTTCTGTTTAAGTTTGCCTAATGTTGGGATTAAGTTTTAAAAAGATTTATTTTTATTTATGTGTATATGTCTGTGTGCATGAGTGCCTGTGGAGGGCAGAAGAGGATGTCAGATCCCCTGGAGCTAGAGTTACAAGTAGTTGTGAGTCACCAGATATGGTTGCTAGGAATTGAACTCTGAGCAAGTGCTTTTAACTGCTCATTCATCTCTCCAGCCCCTAACTTTCTTTCCTTTTTAAGGGACATAAATTAATTTTTTTTTTTTTTAAATTTTTGGTCTTTTTGAGACAGGGTCTTCCTGTAGCCCCATCTGGCCTGGATTCGCTATGGAGACCAAGCTGGCCTCGAACTCACAGAGATCCACCTGCCTCTGCCCCCCCCCTCCTGTGCTGGGATAAATGGCGTGCGCCACCACGCCTGGCTTATAAATTAATTTTTAAAAATTTAAATTTACTTTTTAAAATTTTATGTGTATAAGTACTTTGCCTGCATGTGTATAGGTATACCCATGACATGCAATGTCTGAGGAAACCAGAAGAGAGCATCGAATCCCCTGGAACTGGAATTATGGATGGTTCTTAGCTGCCATGTGGGTGTTGAGAGCTGTACCTGGGTCCTCTGCAGGAGCAGCCAGTGCTCTAACCACTGAGCCATCTTTTCATCCCACTCCCTTTTTTTCTAAAGTGTTTTATTATTTATTTATTTATTTATTTTTAAAATTTCATGATATCAGCCGGGCGTGGTGGCGCATGCCTTTAATCCCAGCACTTGGGAGGCAGAGGCAGGCAGATCTCTGAGAGTTAAAGGCCAGCCTGGTCTACATAGTGAGTTCCAGGACAGCTGGGGCTACAGGGAGACCCTGTCTCAAAAAGACAAAAAAAAATTTGTGGTATTGTTAAAGCTTGGTAGTACAGTTTTGTCAATAAATACTCAAAAATTATAGTAGACATACAGAACTGTGAGCAGTTTGTTTCTTAGTTATCTGTACTGTACCTCTTCCACCATGAGGGTTCAGGGATTGAGCTCAGGTCATCAGGCTTAGCAACAAGTACCCTTAACCACTGAACCATCTCACCCCACTCCCTAGGTTTTCTTTTGAGACAGGGTTGTACTCTGGCATGGAGCTTAGGTTTTAACCACCTTGCTCAGTTCTGTTTTTCCTTTGACATAGGGTTTCACAAGTTGACTTTGAATTTTATGTTTTTTTAATGTGTGTGTGCAAGTATATGTGTGTAAGACAGAGGTTGATGTTGGGTATCTTTCCAATCACTTTCTACCTTATGTTTTTTGCAACAGGATCAACCTGGAGCTTGTCAGGACTGGCAGGGATTGCCCCGTGTCTGTCTTCCTCCTACTGTGTTTACTGGTGCACACTGCCTTGCCAGGCTTTTTCACGTGGGTTCTGGGAATCAGCTCAGGTCTTCATTCTTGGGCAGCAAACACTTTACCAACTGAGTAATTTCCTCAGGCCTTCCCCATGAAGGTGTTTTTCTTGTTTTTAAAACAGAGAAGGTTGTATTGATTGCCTTTCTAACTCCTTGTCTTCAAGTAGTAGTTTGGGCCCACACCTTTTTCATCCCAGCACTTGAGAGGCAGAGGCAGGTAGCTCTCTCTGAGTTTGAAGTCAGCTCGTCTACATAGGGAGTTCCAGGCCAGGTGGGGTTACAGGGAGATCCTGTCTCAAAAACAAAAAAAACCCTCCAAGCAGTAAAATAGTAGTAAACCAGAAGCATTAGAGAAGTTCCAATCTCCTTTTGGCGTTTTGTGATAATCTAGTATGAGGCTTACTAGAATATCATCTTCAAGTTTTGTGTAGTTATATATGGGCTACTTTTCTGTAGAATAGGGATATTTCTCTTTCTCCCTTTTAAAAAAAATTATTTCTTTTATTATTTTTATTTTATGTGTATGAGTATTATCTGCGTGTATGTAAGTGTACCTGTGTCATGCAATGCCCACAAAGGTCAGAAGAGGGTGTTGGATCCCCTGGAACTGGAGTTACAGACAGTTCTTAGCTGCCATGTAGGCACTGGGAATTGAACCTGGGTCCTCTGCTAAAGCAGCCAGTGCTCTTAACCGCTGAGCCATCTCTCCAGCCCCTTTCCCTCCCTTTTTGCTTAAGTTCAAAGTAGAGTTTTATTTATTATTTTTTTAAATGTTTTATTTTTTATTTTTATTTTATATGTATGAATGTTTTACCTGCATATACATAAGTGCACCCCTGTTGTAGAGTGCCTTGTAGAGGCCAGAAGATGTCAGATCCTTTGGAACTGGAGTTAATGGACGTTTGTTAACTGCCAATTGTGTACTCAGAATCGAACCCCAATTCTCTGGAGGAACAGGATATGTTCTTAACTTCTGAGCTGTCTCTCCAGCCCCAAGTAGATTTTTAAATGGTATTTTTCCTTGTTTCTTTCTTTTTTTGGTCTTTTTGAGACAGGGTCTTCCTGTAGCCCCATCTGGCCTGGAACTCACTATGTAGACCAGGCTGGCCTTGAATTCTCAGAGATCCACCTGCCTTTGCCTCCTGAGTGCTAGGACTAAAGGCGTGCAGCACCGCGCCCAGCTCCTTGTGTCTTTTTTTTTTTTTTCAATTTTATGTGTATATGTGTATTGCCTGCATGTAGGTAAGTGCACCCATATCATGCAATGCCCGAGGAGGTCAGAAGAGGCTGTTGGATCCCCTGGGACTGGCGTTACAGATAGTTGTTAGCTGCCATGTGGGTGCTGGGATTCAAACCCAGGTCTTCTGCAAGAACATCCAGTGTTCTAAACTGCTGAGCCATCTCTCCAGCCCCTCCTTGTTTCTTTTTTATAGATCAAATGGTATGATTATGTTTGTGTAATGTTTCAATGATTATAAAGCACTTGGATAAATTTAATTTGTTTTGCATGAAATCTCTAGTAGACAGATATCCATATTTTACAAAGAAACACAAAACATTGAGATCCCATTACCATGGTTACTTAGTTAAGTTGTGAAATTGGGGCACAGACCTAAGATTCCTAATCTGTATAGAGTAATCATTTCTGCACATTCTAGAGTTGGAATGTTTGGCTTCTGTATGTGACTGATATTGGGGTGTGGTGGTGTGGTTCACCTATAATCTCAGTGCTCCAGAGGTTGAGGCAGGAGGATCAGGAGTGGAGGCCAGCCTAGGTTCCATCAAGGACCCTGTGTCAGAAACAGAACAAACAAATCAACAAGCATTCTTACTCAATAGCTCTTGGTTTTTGTGTTTTTAAAAAATATTTTATATATAGGCCAGGTGTGGTGGTGTGTTGGCTGTGGTGGCAGGTTTCGCTGCTGGGCGGGTCTCTGGCTCTCCATGGCTGCTGTGTAAGAGGAGAGCGGCTTTTTTTTCTTTTCGAGTAGGTACACCTGGGATGTAATCATTACTGGTACACAAAAGGTGGACAAAGAGAAATTAACACAGTTTTGGGCTTTTCCTTTGCACCATATGAAAAGAGGAGGGGTGACGCGTGCTGTACTGGAGAGAGTATTGTTAGTGAGGCATTTGTAATGAGTAGGCTTACTCTTGCTGGAAATGCAAATTGGATAGTTAGCCAGTTGTTCGAATAAGGGGACATCCATTAGATGAGAGTCAGTGAAATCTCTTTTTGTTCCTGGGTAGAGAAGGGTGGTATTAACTGGTACTGTTGTCAGTAAGGTCTATTGCTGGATGCACAAAAAAAGCAGTTAGACATTGGGGTAGGTGGTGAAGGGAAGAAAGAAAGCAACATACTGAATGTACTTGCTCCAGGACATAGTTGATCTTGTCTGGTCCTCTGTCTTTCCTGTAGAATAGTATTATGAGTTAGCACAGACTTAGCTGCAGGTACAAGCTGTCGAGAGATATGAAAGTCAGCTGTAGGGTAGCTAGAGAATGAGACTCTTAATCTCAGGGTCCTGGGTTCGAGCCCCACGTTGGGCACCAGCTGTTGGCTGTGGTGGCAGGTTTCGCTGCTGGGCGGGTCTCTGGCTCTCCACGGCTGCTGGGCGTCGGCGGCTCTGCACATCGGCGGGTCCGCGGTGGGGAGTGCAGGTTCTGCGCCAAGGCAGGCTGCCAGTCGCTGGTGGCTCTGCGGGTCGCTGCAAGCTGCCAGGTGGGCTGCACCAATCTGCAGGGGGCTCAGGCTAGCTGCGGGGCGCTCCCCCTCGGCTCGTGGGTCATTGGCCACCGAACCATGAGGGCGGGGGAGGTGCAGGAATGGCGAACGCAGAATCTTCACGAGTGAATGTTGATGGGGGACAGCTCCTCCGGGGAGACTGAATCACAGGCTGGTTACAGGCGCAGTGAGACACAGATCAGCCAAGTTCAATGATCTCAGTGATACAGCTCTGCTTTATTAGGGTGAAACTAGAAGATTTATAGTGTGGAGGCAGTAGCAAAAGCCTCAGCTGATAGGTGCTCTGTAGGATGCTTCATTTACATGTGGAGGTGGGCTTCTATGCTGTCAGACAGTGCCTGATTATCACATAGAAAAAACCCGGTAGTTTCTATGCCAGAGGTGATGTATCTGTGGCGGCCAGAGGTGATGTATCTGTGGCGGCCACTTCAAAGTGAGCCAGGAGGAGAGCAGGAGGCGCCCTGCTGAAAAAGGGGAGTTTCTCCATCAAGCGCCGAGCCGGCTTGCGGCTATCCGGACATGGAGAGACTGTGACCCTAACAGCAGGGGTCCCCAACAGTGGTGCATACCTTTAGTCCCAGCACTCAGGAAGTAGAGGCAGGCGGATATCTGTGATTTCAAGGCCAGCTGGGGCTACAGGGAGACCTCTGTCTCAAAATTTTTATTTTTTATTTTTTATTTTTATTTTGTGTGTTTGAAGGTATTGCCTGCATGTGTATAAGGGCACCCATGTCATATAATGCCCACAGAGGTTAGAAGAGGGTGTCAGATTCCCTTGGAACTAGAGTTATGGACAGTTGTTAGTCACTAGATGGGTGCTGGGAATCAAACTTGGGTGCTCTATAAGAGCAGCCAGTACTCTTAACCACTGAGCCATTTCTCCAGTCCTTGTGTTTGTTTTTCTATTTGTTGTTTGAGATAGAGTCTCACCTAGACTGGCCTGGAATTTACTGTGTAGGTAGGCTGGCCTGGTAAAACAATTATCTTCTTGCCTTAGCCTCTAGAGTGGGACTATAGGTATTAGCTACTATCAGTGAGTCTCTTGCTTATTTGTTTTTGAGACTATGACTCAGGTTACCCAGGCTAGCCTTGAACTCCTGATCTTCCTGCCTCTGCTTCAGAAGTGCTGGAATTTACTGGAGAGCTAGTTCAGCAGTTAAGAACACTGGCTGCTCTTCTAGAGGATCCAGGTTTGAATCCCAGCACATACCATGGCAGCCAACAACCATCCATAACTCTAGTTCCCAGGGATCTGATGCCCTCTTCTGATCTCCTCAGGCATCACATGGCACAGGTGCACTTATACACACACAGGCAATACATTCATACACATAAAATAAAAATAATAAAATATTTGAGGAGCTGGAGAGATGACTCAGCAGTTGGGAACACTGGCTGCTCTTGCAGAGCTCCTGAGTTCGATTCCCAGCACCCACATGGCAGCTAACAACTGTCCTTAACTCCAGTTCCAGGGAATCCGATGCCCTCTTCTGACCTCCTTGGGCATTGCATGACACGGGTGCACTTACATACATGTAGGGCAATACACTCAAACACATTAAAAAAAGAAAAAAAGCGGTGGCATTGCTGGCATGTACCACCCATGTCCATTGTACTCTTGCAAAAACATTTGTTGATTTGTTTTATGTGTGTTGGTTAGGGGATGGGTCCGAGTGTGTATCATGGTGCACATGTAGTGGTCAGAGGACAACTTGTGGAAATTGGCTCTCTCCTTTTACCATGTAGGTTTCAGGAATTGGTAGCCAGTCTTGGTGGCAAGCACAGTTGTTACTTGCTGAACCTTCTTGCTGGTCCCTCTGTTTTTTTTTTTAACACAAAGGTTCTTGATGCCTTTACTGAGTTCATTATGCAGATGGGCCGGGAACTTGTCATCCTCCTGTCTTTGCCTCCCAGGGTATTGTAGATTTACCACTCACCTCTCAGGAGAGCACTAATGTCTCTGTTTCACTTTTCTCATTTGTATGAAGGGAAAATATTAGCCTCTACCAAATGGGGTTGTTTACTCAGGAGAGAAAGGAATATGTAGAAGAGTGTCTGACATCAAAATTCTGTGAATGAGGCTAGAGAGATGGCTTCACAGCTAAAAACGTGCTGTTTGTGCAGAGGACCCAAGTTTGATTCCAAGAACCCATGTGAGGTGACTTATAACCAAACTGAAAGTCCAGCTGCAGGGGATCAGGTGCCTTTGGCCTCCACAGGAACCAACACTTATATGTACATACCCCCATATAGAATTAAAAAAATATTTTTAACTGAACATTGTGGTTCATACCTTTAATCCCAGACAGAGGCAGGTGGATCTCTGTGAGTCCAAGGCCAGCCTGGTCTACATAGTGAGTTCTAGGGCTGAATAGTGAGACCTTGTCATAAGACAAAAAGCTATGACTTTTGGTTGGCTATTATCCTACTACTGTACCATGGCCAAAATCTACCATAAACTGCCAGCACATGTTATGGTGCTTGGTTTGAAAGGAAAGACGGTGGCAGCTGGATTTTGCTTGATCAACCCTGGGCCTAAGGATTGTGTCTTGCTGTCAGCCCTCAAGCTCAGTGCCCACAGCAGCCGCTTTGGAGACTGGTGATGCTCTTCTTGGTTATTTGCAGATCAAGACAGTGAAGAAAGTGAGAAAAAGAAAAAGAACAAAAAGGGGACCAAGAGGAAACGGGATGGACAGGGTCAAGAACAAGGGACTTTGGCGGATGACCTCAAACTGGATGACATGCTCGATCGTACCTTAGAGGATGGTGCCAAGCAGCACAATTTGACAGCAGTCAACGTTCGGAACATCCTACATGTGAGTAACATGAGGCAGCCATGCATTTAGAATAGAGACTTTTTTTTTTGTCTTTTTGAGACGGGATCTCCCTGTAGCCCCAGGTGTCCTAGAAGTCACTATGTAGACCAGGCTGGCCTCAAACTCACAGAGATCCTCCTGCCTCTGCCTCCCAGGTGCTGGGATTAAAGGTGTGTGCCGTCATGCCCGGCTGGAGACTTTTCTTTTTTTAAATATATTTATTTTATTTTTATTTTATGTGTATGAATGTGTTGCCTGCAAGTATGCAAGTGCACCCGTGTCATGCGATATCACAGAAATCAGAAGAGGGCGCCGGATTCCCCTGGAACTGGAGTTAAGGACAGTTGGTAGCCGCCATGTGGGTGCTGGGAATTGAACCTGGATCCTCTGCAAGAGCAGTCAGTGCTCTTAACCATTGAACCATCTCTCCAGCCCTGGAATAAAGACTTTTCATGGAGTGCAAATAAATGACTCATAGATTCCTTGTCTCTTGGTACATGAATTACCAGTTTCATGGGTTACCTATGACAAAACATTTTACATCTTTCCCTTTCCACTCAGTATAAGTTTGAAATCTGACACATGCTACCTTTTCCTCTTCCAGGGATGGTATATAAGGCACTCAGAATGGTCCAGCTTTTGACATACTGTCGTAGGCTTTCCTGCAACACAGCCTCTAACAAAACTAGGCTGTCCCGAACCCCTGGTAACAGGATTGTTTACCTTTATACCAAGAAGGTTGGGAAAGCACCACAGTCTGCGTGTGGTGTGTGCCCGGGCAGACTTCAAGGGGTTCACGATGTGAGACCTAAAGTCCTCACGAGGTTGTTAGTTGAGACGATAAACTACTTTTCACTGATTTTATTGTTTACTGTTTAGTAAATTTGAAGATGGTAAATGGTGTTCTATGTCAACAAAGCCTCCCTAGTAATTTCTAATGCATTGTTCATATGTAAAGAATGTGTTTACTATATAACACCTCTTGAAGGTCTTAGCCCAAAGTCTTTGAATTACTCCTGGGCCTGACAACAAGTAACAAGATTGGGCCGTTTGCTGCTTTGTTGTTTGAAGACTTGCTTCCACCTCCTCCATCTGTAGTTGCATTGCTCAACCTTAGTTTGAAGCTATTTGAGAATACCCCTTCCATTTACCCTCCACAAAGGTCCAGCTGCAGAGGTACATAGAAGTTATTATTGTCTATATGACAAACCCTTTGGCCTAAAGTGGAATTTCCTTTTTTTTCAGGAAGTAATCACAAATGAACATGTGGTGGCCATGATGAAAGCAGCCATCAGTGAGACAGAAGACATGCCAATGTTTGTGAGTAACTTTCAGTGTCGTGGAATAGGGTCTGTAAACTGGCTGAGTGTAGGAGCCCACAGAGGAGTTTGGAAACAACTGGACACTCAGACTTCAGAAATCGTACGGCAGGTTTGAACTCATAGAGATCTGCCTGCCTCTGCCTCCCAAATGCTGGGATTTAAGGCGTGCACCACCATGCCCGGCTTATATGGCATTTTTAAAAAAAATTATTTATTATTTTTTATTTTATGTGTATGCATGTGTTGCATGTAAGCCCACCCGTGTTGTGCAATGCCTGAAGAGTTCAGAAGAGGGTGTTGGATCCCTTGGAACTGGAGTTTCAGACAATTGTTAACTGCCATGTGGGTGCTGGGAATTGAACCCAGGTCCTCTGTAAGAGCAGCCAATGCTTTTAACCACTGAGCCATCTCTCCCTCCCCACATGGCACTTTTTACTGACTGTTTTCTTCTTGTTTCTACCTTCTTAGGAACCTAAAATGACACGCTCTAAACTGAAGGAAGTGGTAGAAAAAGGAGTGGTGAGTGTTTAGTGTTTTTTTTTAATCTTGGAAAATAGAATCTCAATCTGGGCTAGTCACAGGGAAGAAATATGTGAAAAATTTTGGTCTGGGTTCATCTTTTTTTTAATCTTTTTGAGACAGGTCTCCCTGTAGCCCCAGCTGGCCTGGTACTCGCTATGTAGACCAGGCTGGCATTGAACTCACAGAGATCCACCAACCTCTGCCTCCTGAGTACTGGGACTAAAGGTGTGCACCACCACGTCCAGCTGGGTTTGTCTTTTTAAAGAATTATTTGGGACGGAGAGATGACTCAGTGGTTAAGAGCACTGGCAGAGGACCCGAGTTTGGTTTCTAGCACCTACATGGCGATTAACAACCATCCATAACTTCAGTTTCAGGGTATCTGATGCCCTTTTCTGACCTTTTTGGGTGTTATACCTTTGTGGGTATTGTACAACATGAGTGCACTTACATACATGCAGCCAGTACACTCATACACATAAAATTATTAAAAATAATAAATAAAATATTTTTAAAGGAATTATTTGTGGGCTGAGCTGGAGATGTTAGCTCAATTCAAGAGTGCTTGCTTAACATACATGGAATTCTAGGTGTGAGCCACCATGCCCAGTTTTCTATGCAGTACCTAGAGATCGAATCTAGGGTTTGTACATGTTAGGCAAGCCCTCTGCCAACTAAGCTACGTCCCTAGCTCTTCCCGCCTTCTCTTCTTCTTTTTAATGTTTTATTCATTATTTTTATATTTTTATGTGCATGCATGTATTGCCTGCATGGAGGTAAGTGCACCCGTGTCATGCAATGCCCGAGGAGGACAGAAGAGGCCGTCGGACTGGAACTGGAGTTGTTACGGACAGTTGTTAGCTGCCATGTGGGTGCTGGGATTCGAACCCCGGTCTTCTGCAAGAACAACCAGTGTTCTTAACTGCTGAGCCATCTCTCCAGCCCCCCCTTCTCTTCTATGAAGCTTTGTTGTTGTTGTTGTTTGTTTGAGGTGGGATCATATGCTATAACTCAGGTTGGCCTAGAACTTACTGTGTAACCCAGGCTGTCTTTGAACTTCTTTTTAAAAAACTTATTTTTATTTGATGTACAAGAATGTTTGGAGCTGGACATGGTGCCACACGCCTTTAATCCCAACACTTGGGAGGCAGAGGTCGGCAGATCTCTTGAGTTCAAGGTCAGTCTGGTCTATGAGTTCCAGGACAGCTGGGGCTACAGGGAGACCCCGTCTCAAAAAGACAAAAAACAAACAAAAAAGAATGTTTTACCTTCATATATGTTAGTGCACCCATGTCATGCAGTACCAGAAGCCAGAAGAGGGTGTCGGTTGTTAGCTACCATGTGGGTTCTGGGGACTGAACCTGGGTCCTCTGTAAGATCAGCCAGTGCTGATCTTAACTGCTGAGCTATCTCCAGCCCCTGTCCTTGAACTCTCTGCAGTCCTCCCCTCTTAGCCTCTCAAGTGCTGGGATTATATGCCCCGTAAATATTTGAGAATATTATGCTCATTACCACTCATAGACCACTGTAGCTATTTACTAGGCAAATAACTTTTTGTGTTAATAAATGCAGATTAAAAGCAGTTTCATTTAATTATTTCATTCTTTTTGGTAGGTAATTCCAACTTGGAATATTTCACCCATTAAGAAAGCCAATGAACTTAAGGTAAACTTGGAAGAAACCTTTGTTGTTCTCTCCAGATGGTTCCTGAAACTTAACTTTTTAGACTATTTATTTATTTACTTATTTATTTATGAATGACAGGGTCTTCCTGTAGCCTGAATCTCATTATTTAGACCAGGTTGACCTCCTGAGTCTGAATGCTGGAATTAAAGATGGACTCCACCACACCCAGCCCTATTGCTTTGTTTTTAAGATTTATTTATTTGTATTTTATGTGCATGAGTGTTTGTCCCCATGTATGTATGTGTACCATTTGCATGCCTGGTTCCCTCAGAAGCTAGAAGAGGTGGTTGAATCCCCTGGAACTGGAATTATAGGTGGTTATTAACTGGCATGTGGGTGCTGGGAACCAAACCCAGGTCCTCTGCAAGAGCAGCCACTGCTGTTAACCACTGAGTCATCTCTCTAGTCCTTCCCTGTTTTAAATATGTTTGGGCTTTTTATGTACCATTACTCCTAATCTTGCATCTTAGGAATCATGTAACCCCTGGCCTATATCTTTCGATCTGACTATACATTATTAGACTCTTAGGATTGTTTTTTTCTGTCCTAGTTTCTTTTTTTAAAATATTTTATTTTTATTTTATGTGTATGAGTATATTGCCTGCATGTATGTGAGTGCACCAGTGTCGTGCAATGCCGCGCAGGTCAGAAGAGGGCTTCTGATTCTCCTGGCACTGGAGTTAAGGATGGTTTGTAGCTGCCATGTGGGTTCTGGGAATCGAACCCGGGTCCTCTGCAAGAGCAGTCAGTGCTCTTAACCGCTGAGCCATCTCTCCAGCTCCATGTCCTAATTTCTTTACTTTCAAATACATGTGATTTGTGCTTTCTGTCTCTTCCTCCCTCTCTCCTTCTTGTCCCTGTCTGCTGATGCAACCCAGAGCCTTGTGCATGGAAAGCATGCATCCTGCCTGTGAGCTCCACCTCTAGTTATGTTATGAAACATACTTTTTTTGTTGTGTTTTGTTTGTTTTTGTTTTGACAGTCTGGTTCGATTCTGCCTGGAAATCACTATGTGGACCAGTCTGGCTTTGATCTTATAGAGATTCAAAAGACATGTGCCACCATGCCTGACACTTAATTGATTTTTATTTTATCTGTGTCTTTGTGTGAGTGTATCTCACTAGTCTTCCTGTCTGTGGAGGCCGGAAGAGAGCACTGGATCTGTTTGAGCAGGAATTACAGGCAATTGTGATCCCAATGTGGGTGCTGAGTACTGGAAACTGAACTCTTCCTCTGGAAGAGCAGCAGCCGCTCTTACTATGGTGGGCTATCTTTCTAGCCCTTCCCAATTAGAAAAAACTTTTAAATTTATTCATTTTGTTCATGGGGGTTGTGGGGGGATCAGAAGCCATGGTGTTTGGAGGTCAGAGGACAACTTGAGGGAGTCAGTTCTCTGCTCTCACCATGCTGGTCCTAGGGGTTGAATCCAGGTCATCCAACTTGACAGCAAGTATCTTTACCTGCTGAGCCATCTTCCCAGCCCTGCACTCCCTTCTTTATGTGTTAATGCAGCCTCCGCAGTTTGTGGACATCCATCTTGAAGAAGATGACTCCTCAGATGAAGAGTACCAACCAGATGAGGAGGAGGAGGAGGAGACTGCTGAAGAGGTTTGTGAGTGTCCATTGTTAATGAGGAAGGGCATTTGGCTTGATAAAGGTTATTTGGTTCTTTTTTTAAAAAATATTTATTATTTTTATTTTATATGTATGAATGTTATGCCTGCATGTAGGTAAGTGCACCCATGTTGTGCAGTGACCATGGAGGACAGAAGAGGCTGTCAGATCCCCTGGAACTGGAGTTACGGAGGACAGTTGTTAGCTGCCATGTAGGTGCTGGGATTCGATCCTGGGTCCTCTGCAAGAACAGTCAGTGTTCTTAACTGCTGAGCCATCTCTCCAGCCCTGCTTATTTGGTTCTTTAGTATCACACCTATTCTATAGATGATTGATGATCTTTTTTGATAATCTCTTTGCTGTAAGATATTTTTCTGTTCTTCATATTCCCTCAGTATTTAAACTTAGGTTATAAATGTAGTGTAATTCCAACACTTGGAAGGAAGAAGCAGGAGGATAAGGCTAAGTTCATCCTCGGCTGTCCTGGTGTATTGTAGACTAGTCTGGGCTACATGAGACACTGTCTCAGAAACCAACCCCCTCCCTACCCCCAGTGTCCACCAGGGCAGGCAGCCTCAGGACCTGAATAGATTGTCAAGGAACTAAAAAAAGACCAGGGCACTCATGTGGTTTTATTTCTTTACTCTTATTTCTCCATCCATGCATGAGTACCAAAAGCACAGAAAACTCTGCTTATATACACATACTCATTGGAGTCACAGCAATATGAATAATAATAAAGTGGCTAGAATATAGTCGTTCAGTAAAACGTGAACAATGTAGCATTATCACCATAGTAGCCTTCTTGGGAGAACAGCTCCTCAGCAAGGAGGCTTGCATGAACTTTCTCATGAAACAAGGCCTTCCAGGCGTACATGCTCAGTGTTACAGCTTAAATTAACAAGCATATTTTTAAAGTCATAGGAACACTATTTCACAGTCTCTGCACCCCCCAACTTGATGTCTTGATAGTTAGTTTGCTTGTTTTTCTTTAGTTATATAACCTAAATAACCTAAATATACAGCTTTTTAAAAAATATATATTTTAGCCTGGCGTGGTGGCACACACCTTTAATCCTAGCACTCGGAAGGCAGAGGCAGGCGGATCTCTGTGAATTCAAGGCCAGCCTGGTCTACATAGTGAGTTCCAGGACAGCTGGGGCTACAGGGAGACCCTGTCTCAAAAAAAAAAAAAAAAATAAACCCCATATATGTGTGTGTGTGTATATATATATATATAGTTTTTTTTTATATTATGTGTGTGAATGTTATGCCTGCATGTAGGTAAGTGCACCCATGTTGTGCAGTGCTGGAGGAGAACAGAAGAGGCTGTTGGAGCACCAAAAACTGGAGTTACAGACAGTTATTAGCTGCCATGTGGGTGCTGGGATTCGAACCCAGGTCTTCTGCAAGAACAGTCAGTGTTCTTAACTGCTGAGCCATCTCTCCAGCCCCACACCTTTATATGTTATAGTTTAATGTTTGCTATTTATTTTGTTATTTTGTGTACACACATGCACGCACGCGCTCATGTTTGGAGTTCAGAGGACATTTTTGGGAGTCAGTCCTCTCCAACTACCCTGTGGGTCCCAGGGATTGAACTCAGGTGATCGGGTTTTGCCGCAAGCACCTTTCCTTACTGAGTTATCTCTCTGACTCCTGTTTATGAACTTTATACAGATGGACCCATAGTATGTGTGTTCTTTTGTTCATACCTTTTATGGCTATAGTTCATTTTCATTCCTATGTTTAATGATCTTTGACTTATAAAAGGATTTTAGCTGGGCATGGTGGTGTATTATCCCAATTTTATGTATATGAGTGCATTGCTTGCACTTATGTAAGGGTGCCGTATGCATTCAATGCCCATGAAGGCCAGAAGAGTGTGTTAGATCCCCTGAAACTGGAGTTATGGATGGTTGTTAGTTGGGAACCGAATAGGGATCCTCTGTAAGAGGAATCAGTTCTCTTAGCCACTGAGCCATCTCTTCAGCCCCTGAAAATTCATTTTCTGTACTATATATAATAAAACGTTTATTTTGTTTGTGCACATGTATATGTGTACATTGTATGGTGTACACATGTCTGTCAGAGGACATCTTGGCAGGAGTTAGTTGTCTCTTTCTACCCCATGGATCCTGGTGATCAAATTCAGATCATCAAACTTAGAAGCAGGCACCTTTTTCCACTGGAGGCCTCTTGCCAGCCCAAGAGATGTTTTTTTTTTTTTTTTTTTGGTCTTTTTGAGACAAGGTCTCTCTGTAGCCCTAGCTGTCCTGGAACTTGCTATGTAGACCAGGCTGGCCTTGAACTCACAGAGATCTGCCTGCCTCTGCCTCCTGAGTGCTGGGATTAAAGACATGTGCCACCATACCCAGCTGAGATGGGTATTTTATGATTTATTTTTTGTGATGTTTCATACATACCTCATACATAGAAGTGAACGGGGTTACTTTTTTAGAGTTTACTGGAAAGTGATGTTGAAAGCACTGCTTCATCTCCACGTGGGGCGAAGAAATCCAGACTGAGACAGTCTTCTGAAATGGCTGAAACAGATGAGGAGAGTGGCGTATTATCAGAGGTAAACCAGCACCTTATACAGGAGAGAAGTTAGATATAACTTCTAATATATAACTATATTAGCTGATTGCTGAACTGGGTAAGTAGGTGATTTATTAGTGGGTGATCCTGGGTTGTCACCCTTTTCAAAGTCCATTAAGTGAATGAACAAAGGTTTTCTGAGTTCTCATCAAGGGTCCAGAACTGTGTATCAGTTTCTTTTCTCCTCTTTTATCTCATACCCATGTTTTTAAAATACTATCTTTAAAGCCAATTAGTATTCTGTTTGCTTCGCTGGAAGTAGGATGAAACCTAGTTAGATTTGTGTCTTAACAGTGCCTTTTATGTGTCTCTATCTAGATAACACGAAAAAAGCCAATTTGTCTGCATGTGGAAAACCCACTGTTCTTCCCTCCCTCCTTTTTCCTTAACATACTATCCTTTTTTTTTCTTTCTTTTTTTGGTCTTTTTGAGACAGGGTCTCCCTGTAGCCCCAGCTGGCCTGGAACTCATTATTGTAGACCAGGCTGGCCTCAAACTCACAGAGATCCGCCTGCCTCTGCCTCCTGAGTGCTGGGATTAAAGGCGTGAGCCACTGCACCCGGCCTAACACACTATCCTTTTAATCAGGCTGAGAAAGTCACCATGCCTGCTCTCAGGCACATCAGTGCTGAAGTGGTGCCCATGGGACCCCCGCCTCCTCCAAAACCAAAGCAGACCAAGGATAGCACCTTCATGGAGAAGTTACATGCAGTAGATGAGGAGCTGGCTTCCAGTCCTGTTTGTATGGACTCTTTCCAGGTAAACATGGAAAGTCTAAATTGCTGAGAAAAGTAATATATGCTAATTTAGATGCTGTTCATGTTGAGAGCTAGAGAGAGAGCAAGTGTTTAAATTTTACACAGTAATTGCCATGATATTGTTTGACTTTGATACTCTTTTAAAAAAATTTTTTTTGTTTTTTGTTTTTTTGTATGAGCATATTGCCTGCATGAGATGGTTCAGTGGTTAAGAGCACTGACTGCTCTTGCAGAGGACCCAGGTTTAGTTTTCCAGTACAACTGACAATCATCCTTAACTCCAGTTCCAGGGGATCCAACACCCTCTTCTGACCTCCCAGGCATTGCACGACACAGGTGCACTTACATACATGCAGGCCATACACCCATACACATTAAATAAAAATAATAAATAAAAAATTTTAAAGTAGGTCGGGCCAGCTTGGGGCTGTACAGAGGCCCTGTCTCAAAAAGACCAAAATAAATAAATGAATAAAATAAAAATAAAAATGAACATTCAAAAACATTTAAAAAACCTTTGAGATACTAAATTATTTCTTTTTTTTGAGATGCTTTAAAAAAATTTTGAGACAGGGTCTCCCTGTAGCCCCAGCTAGCCTGGAAGTTGCTATGTAGACCAGGCTAGCCTTGAACTCACAGAGATCCACCTGCCTCTGCCTCCGGAGTACTGGATCTAAAGGTATGCACCACCATGCCCCATGAATGTTCATTTTTAAACTGATGTTATTTTTTTTTTAAATACTCAGACAACTGAAAAATAAAAGAAATAAAAAGAAAACTCAGGCAACAATAAATCCAAATTTCTTTAAGTCATGTGAGTAGCACAGAGGGGGTGCACTTTGGAGAGTTCGAAAGCATTGTTTTCACCTGAATTCTTTTCCTTTCTCTCTTGGCAGACCATGGAGGATAGTCTCATTGCATTCCGAACCCGTTCTAAGATGCCCCTGAAAGATGTTCCCCTGGGCCAATTAGAGGCAGAGCTTCAGGCTCCAGACATCACTCCGGATATGTATGACCCAAATACAGCTGATGATGAGGACTGGAAGGTGTGGCTGGGGGGCCTCGTAAATGATGATGTGGAGAATGAAGGTAAGTGGTTTTTGTTTACTTTTATTATCTATTCCATTTACTCTGGTTAAAATGTTTTATAGATTGCTGGGGGCTGGAGAGATGGCTCAGCAATTAGGAGCATGGGTTGCTCTTGAAGAGGATCCAGGTTCGATTCCCAGCACCCACATGACAGCTAATGACTATCTGTAACTCCAGTTCCAGGGGATCTATCACCTTCTTTTACCTCTGCACAACATGGGTATACTTACACACCTGCAGGCAATACACTCATACACATAAAAAAAAAAAGTAGTAAATTTTTTAAAAAGTATTTATTTCATTAAAAAAAATAGTTTTACAAATTGGAGTTGAGCACACCTTTAATTCTAGCACTTGAGAGGCAGAGGCAGACAAATCTCTGAGATCGAGGCCAGCCTTGCCTACATACTGAGTTCCAGGTCAGCTGGGACTACAGAGAGAAATAGAGTGTCTTATTTTTTCCTTTGTTCTCATACCAGAATCAAGATAAAGATTTCTATGACCTCAAAAAGTATGTGTGTTGGAGGTGGGGTTTGGGAGAGACAGTGAAATGGCTCAGCAGCTAAAGGTGCTTGCCATGAAGCCTGATGGACTTGAGTTTGATCCCTAGGACCCACGTAGTGGAAGGAGAGAACTGAGTCCCACAAGTTATCCTCAGACTTATACACACAGAAATATACACAAAAATAAATTTTTTTTAAAGACAGGGTCTTCCTGTAGTACCAGGCTGACCTTGAACTCTTGGAGATCTGCCTGCCTCTGCCTCCCAAATGCTGGGATTAAAAGTGTGCACTACCACACCTGGCCTATGAATGTTATTTTTAAAAAAATTTTATGTGTATGAGTGTATTGCCTGTGTGTAGGTCGGTGCACCTGTGTTGTGCAATGCCTGAGGAGGTTAGAAGAGGGCATTGGATTCCCTGGAACTGGAGTTACAGACAGTTGTTAGCTGCCATGTAGGTGCTGGGAATCAAGCCTAGGTCCTCTGTAAGAATGGTCAGTGCTCTTAACTACTGAGCCTCTCCAGCTCTCCAGCCCCATGAATGTAATTTTTAAACATTTAAACAACTGCAGCAAAAAGCAGGAGGATTTTTTTTTTATCAGCAAGCAAGCAGTTTTATAGGGTTGGATTTCCTAGAATCTCGCTCAATTGCAATACTGTCTGTTTAGAAATAGTATCAGATCCTCCAGGTTTTGAGGGCTCAGTTCCCAAGTCTGCTCCTTGTTTGGATTCCAGTCACAAGGCTCAAGTTGCTTTACCTATATAAACATCTGACTGCTAGTCATGGTTCCCATAGTACCCCGCCTGGGATTTCAGTAATTTGTTTGAATTGCACAAGAACTCAGTGGATGTGTCTGCAGTTTGTTATAAAGGAAATTACAAAGATGTAATTGAAGAGCTGCAAAAGGGGAGATGGAGGAAGGCTTCCATGTCTCTGTGGGCCTGAACTTTCCGGGGATTTCAGATGTTCAGCCATCTGGAGACTTTCCAAACCATACCCTTTTTGGTTTTGTTTTTTTTTTTAACTTATTTATTTTTATTTTATGGGTATGAGCATTTTGCCTGCATGTATGTAAGTGTTCCCATGCTTGTAATGCCCATGGAAGCCAGAAGAGGAGGTTGGTTCCTCTGGATCTGGAGTTTCAGACCATTGTTAGCTGCCATATGTGTGTTGGGAACCCTCAAGAGCAGCCAGTGCTCTAACTGCCAAGCCATCTCTTGAGTCTGAAATAACCCAGGATATCTTGGTTTTTGTTTCTGTTCTGTTTGTTAGTTTGTTTTGAGATAGAGTCTCCCTATAGCCCCAGCTGGCTTGAAACTCACTATGTAGTCCTGTCTGGGCTCCATCTCACAGAGATCAGCCTGCATCTGCCTCCCAGCTGGTTGGAATTAAAGGTATGTGCCACCATGCCTACTCCTTTTTGGTTTTATGGAGACCTTGTTGTATAGGCATGATTACTAATAGCCTGGGTGGGGAAACCCAGCAAAGCTTGTCCAGTTCAGATTGTTGGCCTCTTTGTACAGCATTCCTTTCTGTAGTATGTAAACTAAGACCTCAGCAGGGTCTTAGGATTTAGGTAGGTCAGAGATTTTCCTTATGGCCAGCTAAAGGCCAGGAAAGAATGGAATGGTGATGCACGCCTATAATTCCAGCATTAGGGTGGCAGAGGCAGGCAGATTTCTGTGAGTTCAAGGTCAGTCTGGTCTACATAGTGAGTTCTAGGCCAGCTGGGGCTTCAGTGTCTTAAAAAAGACCAAAAATGAATGGGATTTTTTTTTTTTCCTTTTTTCT
>NW_008330926.1:2897456-2899408 GCF_000622305.1 Nannospalax galili
GAAATTGAATGAGTTTTTAACCTTTAAAAAAGATCTCCATTTCATTTTAGAATATATTGTTCCCTGCAGAAAGACTCATTGTTTTTGCTACTAACAGAGATGTTGGCACATGCCTCTCTAATCTGTATGTATTTGATTATTACTAATCATAATCAGATCCTTGGCACTTGGATCCTTGGCGCCTGTGTATGTCTATAAAGTCATTGGGTAGATTTCAATGGTAATGTTTATCACCTCTGCTAATTAACATGACGTAAATTTCTATGCTTCCTCCTCAAATATAATACATTTTAAAAAATTTGTTGATTTTGTGTGTGTGTGTGTGTGTGTGTGTGTATCACACAGAACATCCCAAACCATCTTATTCAACTATACACCCACTTCCCAGATGGCACCCTACCATAGCCTCCCTCCACCCACTAGAGCCCTTATACTCTGATATCCCTGCTACTGTCTGCTGTGTTGTTGCCCCCCCCACCCCCCTGCCCCAGCCATTACCCATTACTTGTCCATCTGGTGAATCTAGTCACCCTATCTAGAGGGCTTTTTTTTTAGGAGGGTCAGGTGTTCCTCATCTAGCAGCAATCTGTTGTCAGTATTCCTTTAGATAAGATTGGGGTCTGTTGTTCATTTTCCCAGTTCTATGCAGGGCTACCCTTGGGCCACCCTGGGACTCAAAAGAAGGTATCTCCTCTCTGGCATTTGTTGCTTGTTATATAGCTTTTAGCTATGCATATGGACTCTTAAAAAAATTATATTGGCCCCTTTAATCTTTGGTTATACTTTCCTTTTGGGTGTTTAAGGCCATACAGTTGATCCAGATAAATCAGTTATTTTTACTCTTAAGGCCGTTTGAGGATCTGTTCCTCAGGGGTCACATGGGCTTGGGAGGAGCCCCTGGCTCCTTTCTTTTACCAGCTGTTGCAATATATATGCGTTGCAACTTAGACTCTCTAGGGTGGTGATCAGGGAGTGGCAAGCTCTAGGCATCAGTCCCATGATCTGCCAATGGAAGCAAATGTCACAAGGCGTTTCTTGTGGCTCCAGTGGTTGGGCCGTTGCCTCAGGCCTGCTGTGTGGCTGTCATTAGGACTTTCACCCTAGGCTCAAGCCTGTCTCCCACATCCTGTAACTAGTCAACCTAGGAGGGCAAGGAGAAAAAACTGTCCTTTATGTCCCTCTGACCAAATTTTTATCGGCCTCAAAGTATGTCTGTTAAACATCCAAGAAGGTTAGTTCCACCTTAATTTACTGTGTGTCCTGTAGATAAATCTTGGGCAAGGACCACTTGTTCTCAGATAAACCTTACCTAGACATATATTTCTTGATCTGCTATGTATAATTTGTCAGTAGGTTGTAGAAGTAATATGATTCCCACTGGTTTTCAAAACTAGCTAGGCATTATTTATCTCTTGTATTATCTCACCCCTGCATCATGGTTTTCCCACTTAAGGTGCCCCCATTTCCCCCTTTTCTCCCTACTCCTATAGTCCTACCTCTCTTGAGCTCCTTCTTTCCCTTTATCCCCTAGGTTCCTTGTATACCCTTCCCTCCCCGCTCCCTTAAACCCCGTTTTTATCCATATCTCCCTTATCAACACCTGTTTCCTACTGTTCATCTCTTTCAGGTTCTTTCTTTTTCTTTACCTCCCTGGCTGATTTTCATTATCCTGGTTCCTGTAGTTATGTCTGGATAAATACTCACTTATCAGGATTTGGTGCTAGGATCTACATATGAGGGAGAACATACGTCAATTGTCTTTCTGAGTCTGTGTTACTTCACTTGGTATAACAGTTTCTAGTTCCATCCAGTTACCTGCATATTTCATGATTTCATCTTTCTTTACTGCTGAATAGAACGCCATTGTGTAAATTTACCACATTTTTGTTAACCACTCATCAGTTGAGGGACACTTAGGTTGCTTCCATCTCTTAGCTATTGTGAAAAGAGCA
>NW_008330926.1:2900173-2900550 GCF_000622305.1 Nannospalax galili
TCATTGAGGTCCTAGAGTCATCTGGAAGTGACTTTTGTGCAGGGTGAAAGATAGGGGTTTAGTTTCATACTTCTACAAGTGGAGATCCAGTTTTGCCAGCACCATTTGCTGAACATGCTGTCTTTCCTCCCGTTAATGTTCTTGGCCCCTTTGTCAAATCTCAGGTGGCTGAAATTGCGTTTACTCATATTTGGGTCTTCGATTTTGTTCCATTGATCTATGGGTCTGTTTTTGTGCCAGTACCATGTTGTTTTTATCACTATAGCTCTGTAATACAGCTTAAAATCTGGTATAGTAATCCCCCCGGCATTGCTCTTAGTACTCAGAGTTGTTTTGGCTATCCGAGGTCTTTTGTGCTTCCATATGAATCTTAGGAT
>NW_008330926.1:2900806-2901822 GCF_000622305.1 Nannospalax galili
GGGAATGTTTCCATGTGCTCCTTCTTTGAGTGCTTGTTATTTGTATATAGAAAGGCTTTTGTAGGTTTATTTTGTAACCTGCCACTTTGCTGAACATGTTAATAATTTCTAGGAGTTTTCTGGTGGAATTTTTGGCATCTTTTAGATACCATATCATCTGCAAAAAGGGATAATTTGATCTCTTCTTTTCCAATTATTACTCCTTTTATTTCCTGCACTTGTCTTATTGCTCTTGCAAGAGTTTCAAGCACTAAGTTAAAGAGAAGTGGAGATAGTGGATAGCCTTGTCTGGTTCCTGATTTCAATGGGAATGCGTCCAGTTTTTCTCCATTTAGAATGATGTTGGCTGTGGGTTTGTTATATGTGGCTTTAATTATGTTGAGGTATATTCCCTCCTGTCCAATTCTCTCTAGGACTTTGAACATAAATGCATGTTAAATTTTGTCAAAGTCCTTCTCTGCATCTATTGACATGACCATGTAGTTCTTGTCTTTGAGCCCATTTATATGAGTTATGACGTTTATTGACTTATGTCCATTGAACCATCCCTATCTCTGAGGTAAAACCGACTTGATCATGGTGGATGATCTTTTTGATGTGTGTCTGTGTGTGGTTTGCAAGTGTCTTGTTGAGAATTTTTGCATATATGTTCATTAAGGACATGGGTCTATAGTTTTCTTTTTTGGTTGTATCTTTACCAGGCTTTGGTATTAGAGTGATGCTGGCTTCATAGAAGGAATTTGGAAGTTCTCCCTCCATTTCTGTCTTTTTGAATAAATTACCTAGTATTGGATGCAGATCTTCTTTAAATTTATGATAGAATTCTGCTCTAAATCCATCTGGTCCTGGGCTTTTTTTAGTTGGGAGGCTTTGTATTACTGTTTCAATTTGTTTATATGTTATGGGTCTGTTTAAACTGTTGATCTCTTCTTGGTTTACCTTTGATGGTTCCTATGATTTCAGATATCCATCCATTTCTTTTAGATTTTCAGATTTAGTAGCATATAGGTTTTTAA
>NW_008330926.1:2902448-2903755 GCF_000622305.1 Nannospalax galili
GTTGACTGTAAGCTTTATTGCATTGTGGTCTGATAGAATGAATATGCTGACATTTCAATCTTTTTGTATTTGTTGAGTTTTTTTTTGTGCCCCAGTATATGGTCGATTTTGGAGAAAGTTCCATGGGGTGCTCAGTAGAAAGTATGTCCTTTGGTACTTGGTTGGAATACTTAGTAAATGTCTTTTAAGTCCATTTGATATATGTTATTGTTTAATTCACATGCCTCTCTGTTAACTCTCTGCTCTGTTGACCTATCTAATGGAGACAGTGGGGTATTGAAGTCCCCTACTATTAATGAGTTAGGATTAATCTGGGTTTTAAAGTCTTGTAGTATTGTATTTATGAAGTTGGGTGCACCAGAGTTTGGTGTACATATGTTCATGATTGTAATATCTTCTTGATTTATTGTTCTTTTGATCAGAATGAAGTGGTCCTCTTTGTCTCTTCTGATTAGTTTTTAGTTTTAGTTTAAATTCTATTTTGTCAGATATTAGAATTGGTACACCTGCTTTTTTCTTAGTACCATTTGCTTGGTATATTTTTTTCCATCCTTTCACTTTAAGATAGTGTCTGTCTTTGAAAGTAAGATGAGTTCTTGCAGACAACAAAAAGATGAGTTTTGTTTCTTAATCCATTTACCTAGTCTGTGTCTTTTGACTGGGGAGTTCAGTCTGTTAATATTTAAAATTATTAATGAAAGATGAGTATTGAATCCTGTCATTTTTATTTCTGTTTCCATTCATGAAAATAGCTGTACTTTTCCACAGTTATACCTTGATTGAATTTCTTTCTGCAACCTCTTGGGTATAGTCATTCCTTTCTTCAGCTCTTCAGTCATCATTCTTTCTTTCTCCAGAACTCTCTGAAGGGCAGGTTTTGTGGACCTGAATTCTTTCAGCCTATTTATGTCATGGAAGGTTTTTCTTTCCCCTTTGACTATAATAGACATTTTGGCTGGGTATGGCACCTGTGGTCATTTAAATCTGGGAATGCTTTGGTCCAGGCTCTTCTGGCTTTCATAGTTTGCACTGAAAAGTCAGCTGTAATCCTAATGGGTTTTCCTTTATGTGTGACTTGTTGTTTCTCTTTTGCAGCTTTCAGTATTGTCTCTTTGTTTTGTATGTTTAGTGTTTTTACTACGATGTGCCATGGAGAGTTTCTTTTTTGGTCCTCTCTGTTTGGTGTTCTGTATGCTTCGTGTATTTGTATGGGCATGTCTTTCTTTAAGTTTGGGAAATTTTCTTCCACAATTCTGTTGAAGATCTGGTCCATGCCATTGTCTTGGGGTTCTTCTTCCTGTATGCCT
>NW_008330926.1:2904562-2917204 GCF_000622305.1 Nannospalax galili
GAGAAGGAACTGGGTTGGTCTGGATGCAAAGGATCAGGGAGCAGTGGTGGTTCCCCAGGTGTCTGGGGTGCCAAGACAAGGAATGGGATAGGACCCGGGCTAGGAGGCGAGACAGCTGGGGGAGATGAGAGGGTGAATGAGGCTGGGGAAGTCACGGCACGTTCGACCTACCTGGAGAGAGAGCCTGCAGGTTGGAGAGAGGTCTGCAGGTTGTGCAGGCCCAGAGAAGCAGAGGGAGGTGAGGGCAAGGCCAGGCCCAGAGTGCTTCTGGGGACCTGAGAAGGAACTGGGTTGGTCTGGATGCAAAGGATCAGGGAGCAGTGGTGGTTCCCCAGGTGTCTGGGGTGCCAAGACAAGGAATGGGATAGGACCCGGGCTAGGAGGCGAGACAGCTGGGGGAGATGAGAGGGTGAATGAGGCTGGGGAAGTCACGGCACGTTCGACCTACCTGGAGAGAGAGCCTGCAGGTTGGAGAGAGGTCTGCAGGTTGTGCAGGCCCAGAGAAGCAGAGGGAGGTGAGGGCAAGGCCAGGCCCAGAGTGCTTCTGGGGACCTGAGAAGGAACTGGGTTGGTCTGGATGCAAAGGATCAGGAAGCAGTTGTGGTTCCCCTAAGAATGGGATTTTTATGACCTCCTTTTGTGGAGAGGAACAGAAATGTGTTTCAAAACCAGAGTATTTATTGTAATCTCATAGAGGTGTTTTGGAATTAATTTAATTTGTATTTAGCTCATAATTACATTAATCGTGTTGATATTTTCTCTCTCACTCGCAAGTAGGATACCTTATTAGCATAACAGGTTTAGTGTCCTGTCACAGTACAGCAAAGAAGATACCTTATTAGCATAACAGACTTAGCATCCTATTAGCATAACAGACTTAACATCCTATCACAGAATAGCGGGTAGGATGCCTCATTAGCATACTGGGTTTCAGATTACAGAGCCTGGATTCCTGGAAACCACTAAGTGTTGCAATTTCAGATTCCAAGGGTAGTGATTAGGGAGTGGCGAGCTCTAGGCATCAGTCTCATGATCTGCCAATGGGTGCAAATGTCACAAAGTGTTCCTCGTGGCTCGGGCCTGCTGTATGGCTGTCAATAAGACTTTCACCCTAAGCTCAAGCCTGTCTCCCACAATCCAGGAAACAACTTAGATTGACTCCTGTGAGTACATGCCTAGTCTTGGTGTGTGGCACTGACAAGGAGCCTGTTTCAGGAGTCCTAGGGATGCAGCACCTCATAGAAGAGTGTGGTTCAAGTATGCACACACCCAAAAGTAGTTTTATTAGAAATGGGGAAGAAGTATTGATAGATAAAAGTTTTGATAAAGTAGGTAGGTTAGGCTAGGACTAAAGGACTAAATGTAACTAGGTGAAAGAACTGAACACATCCTTGAATATACTGTATGGCACTGTTAATCATACGGTGCATTTTTTCACAAATTTTAGTTAGTAATTTCCTCATGTAGGTATTGAATGAAGTCTGTATAAGTGACAGGAGAGGGCTCCTGGTTTATTATTCCCTCTCTTCCTCCTTCCCTCTCTCTTTCCCTCTTTCTCTTCTCTCATGCTTAAGCAATCCTCCTGCTTCAGCCTACCAAGTGCTAGCATTATAGGTATATATTATTACTACACGTATCTGTTTCTCAATCTATAGGACATAGTTAGATTCCTACACCAAACTCATTAGATTCTGACTGAATAGGTGTAGGGTCAGGCCCTGGAATCTATGTTCTTATTAAATAGCACTCATCCCAACATTTCTCAATTATGATTCAGTTTTAATGAATCATATGAGGAGCATTACCCTTCACTGCTCAGACCCTGACAGCCATCACTCCTTAGCCTTTCCTAGCCAGTAACTGCTGCCTTAGCTCTTTGACCAACAATGAGAAAGTGAGAATCTGAAAGCTGAGACTTACTGTCAAAATTTTATGTTAATGTAGGTCAAGAACAAACGCAGACATACTCTTTTTTTTTTTTTTTTTTTTTTTTTTTTTTTTTGGTCTTTTTGAGACAGGGTCTCCCTGCAGCCCCAGCTGTCCAGGAACTCACTATGTAGACCAGACTGGCCTTGAACTCACAGAGATCTGTGTGCTTATGCCTCCCAAGTACTGGGATCAAAGGTATGCCCTACCATGTCAGGCTTGCAGATATACTTTTTAAAAAGGGGATGGGGGAGAGGCTGACAGGCTCACTGAGTAAAGACTCAGTGAGTAAAGGCTCATTGTAAAGACTTGACAACTTGAGTTTGATCCTTAGTACTCACGTGAAAGAAGAGAACTGACTCCTGAAAGTAGTCCTCTGCCACCACACATGCATTGTGGCACATACATACCACATCATAGACACACACAGTAATAATAATAAATAAAATTTGAGAATCAAACAAGGGCTGGAGAAATGACTCAGCAGTTACCGTTCTAGCACATGACCCAGGTTCAGTTTCCCGTATCTACATGGCAGCTAATGACAGTCCATAACTCCAGTTGCAGGGGATCTAACATCCTCTTCTGGCCTCAGCAGGCACTGCATGCATGTTGTACACTTACATACTTTCAGGTAAAACACTCATACACATAAAATACAAATAAATACAATAAAAATGAAAAACAAAGCCAAGCATGGTGGCAGACATGGGAGGCAGACACAGGCAGATCTTTGTGAGTTCAAGGTCCTCCTGGTCTACAAAGTGAGTTCCAGGACAGCTGGCACTACAGGGAGACCCTTTCTCAAAAAGACCACAAAAGGGGCCTGGAGAGATGGCTCAGCAGTTTAGAACACGGGTTGTTCTTGCAGAAGACCTGGGTTCGAATCCCAGGACCCACATGGCAGCTAACAACTCTCCTTAACTCCAGTACCAGGGGATCTGACAGTCTCTTTTGTCCTCCTTGGGCTTTGCAGGACATGGGTGCACTTACCTACACGCAGGCAATACACGCATACACATAAAATAATAAAAAAATATTTTTTTTAAAAAAGACCCAAAAAAATAAAATAAAATAAAAAACAAGACTTTCATCTAAAAAATTACCTTCTTTAAAAAACAAGATTTAGCTGGGTGTGGTAGCGCATGCCTTAATCCCAGCACGTGGGAGGCAGGGGCAGGCAGATCTCTGTGAGTTCAAGGCCAGCCTGGTCTACATAGTGAGTTCCAGCACAGCTAGGGCTACAGGGAGACGCTGTCTCAAAAAGACGAAAAAAAAAAAAAAAAAAACCCACAAAAAAAAGAGTAAGATTTAATTTCCCATGAGCTCCCTGTGCTTGAAACTCCTGGCTTGTCAGGTGTTAGAAGAGGGAAAGATAATTCTTTTTAAGGAGATTAGCTGCACCTACATAAAAGAGGTGAGTAATTGTGATGGATTTGTTTTTCTTTTTGAGGCATGGTCTTGCTCTGTAGCCTTAATTGTAATCTCAGCACTTGGAAGACTAAGACAGGAAAATCATGAGTTTGTGGCCAGACTGGGCTAAATAATGAGACCCTGTGTCCAAAATGAAAATACTGGTTTAGAAGAAGTAAGAGTGTGATAAGTGTTGATTAGAGAAATGAACTGATGATTTGGGGCAGGATGTGGAGGGACCCTGTAGTTAAGGTCGTAGTCCACCATGTCCAGAGAGCTCTCTGAGCTAGGCTCAAAATGGAAGACCCCCCCTTTCTCAGCAGGGGCTTCCTACTCTCTGCCTGACATTATTTGGAAAGTGTCTCCAAGCACAGATGCCTGACCTTATTTGGAACATGACCTTTGACATGGTTCCTTGCAAATGCTGCCCCAGGTTTTCCCATATACTAATTAGGCATTGCACTAGAGCCAGTCAACCCCTCCTCCCCTTTCTGCATGATAGGGTCTTCCTGCCACATGTAAATAAAGCATACTGTGAACACCTATCAGGTAAAACTTTGGCTGCCGTCCTCACCCTATATCTTCCCTCCAACTCCCCTAAGTAAGCAAGCTGTCGCACTGAAGCTGACTCCTGGAATTTCTTTCTGTCGTCCTGACCCTGTTTGTCACTTCTGCTCCCTTTGTTCTCACGGATCGGTGGCCAACGACTCACAAGGGAAGAGAGACCCACAGCAGGTGAAAGCTTTCTTTAAAGCTGTAGCACTTTTGTGTGTGTACATTAGGATGCTTAAGACATGAGCACACAAGGCCAATGGTCAGAGCAGTGTGGTCTCTAGATCAGGTCTACCAGCTAAATTTCCTCAGAACTAGCAAATGGAGTGGTTAGATACGGGATTCAGTATCACATTTTTTCATATCCTGTCTACTTTTATAATATTATTTGGCCAACTGTTTTCACAAGTTCTAGCACTATCTGATCTGCATGTTATTAAAAGTCAGAAAGTGTTATTCAATACAAAATATAATCAGGCCCGAGGGTATAGTCCACAACCAAGGTACTGACAGTGAGGCAGAACTTGGAAGAAATTCTTTTAAGCAGTTCTGAAGCATGTTGTCACATAGGTGCTCTGATAAAAATATTGGCTGACCTGTTGATGAGTATAGACAGAAACTGTTTGATGCACTGAACAGATGGGGTCCAAACTTGTACTCACTGCCCATATGTCATAGGCTCTGTCTAGAACTTTCTTTATTCATCAGTGTTTGAAAAGAACCAACTGTAGAGACTTGCAGTACAGACTGTGGAGATTAGGAAGATGGGAATCCATTCCTTCAGAATTATTTAATTTGGGAGCTGAGGCTCCATTGATAAAATGCTTGCCTGCAAGCTTGAGGATCTGATTTTTGATCCCCATTGCCAGGCACTGTGGCACATACCTTTAATCCCAGAACTTGGGAGGCAGAGGCAGGTGAATTTTTGTGAGTTTGAGGCCAGCCTGGTCTACATGGTGAGTTCCAGGACAGCTGGGGCTACAGGGAGACCCTGTCTCAAAAAGACAAAAAAAAAGGGGGCGGGGCTGGAGCGATGGCTCAGCAGTTAAGAGCACTGGCTGCTTCTTGCAGAGGACCCGGGTTCAGTTCCCAGCACCCACATGTTGGTTAACAACCATCTGTATCTCCAGTTACAGGGGATCCGACACCCTCTTCTGACTTGTGCGGGCACTGCATGACACGGGTACACTTACCTACATGCTGGCAATACGTATACATTACATATGTATGTATACATACATAAATACATATACAATACATACATACAATTCATATACATAAAAAACAAAACGGCCAAGTTCTGGGGTGTTTGCTCATAAACCAAGTGCTGGAGCAGGAGGGGACAAGAGGGTCTCTAGTCAAATTGGCAAGCTCCAGCTTCACTGAGAGAGTCTATTCTCAAAAATCAGGTGAGAAGCCAGGCATGGTAGTTCATGCCTTTAATCCCAGCATTTGGGAGGCAGAGGCAAGCAGATCTCTGTGAGTTTGAGGCCTGCCTGGTCTGCATAATTAGTTCCAGACCAGCCAGGGTTACATAGTAAGCTTAAAAAAAAAAAAAAAACAAACAAGGTGGAGAATGAGGAAGATACCCAGTGTCAACCTCTGGTCTCTGTACATACACATACCCCACATATGAATATTATTTTAAATTTTGTGCATGAGCGTATTGTCTGCATGTATGTAAGTACACCTGTGTCATACAATGCCTGTGGAGGTCAGAAGAGGGCATCAGATTCCCCTGGAACTGGAGTTATGGACAGTTGTTAACTGCCGTGTAGGTGCTAGGGATCAAACCTGGGTCCTCTGCAAGAGCAGCCACTGTTCTTAACTGCTGAGCCATCTCTCCAGCTCCCTCAAAACTATAGATTAAAAAGACTATATAAGCAGTTATGTGTAATCAGTGCAAATTATATTAAAATTTTCCAATGGATGTGTATAAAATTGTGGAATTTTTTTTTTTTTTTTGTCTTTTTGAAGCAGGGTATCCCTGTAGCCCCAGCTGCCCTGGAACTCACTATGTAGACCAGGCTGGCCTTGAACTCACAGAGATCATCCTGCCTCTGCTTCCCAAGTGCTGGGACTACAGGTGTACACCACCACACCTGGCTAAAATTGTGTTTTATAGGCCATATGTGGCCTGTTGTTCCAAATACCTAGAAAGTTGAGACAGGAGAACTGCTTGAACTCAAGATTTCAAGACCAATTTGAGCAATATAATGAGACTAGGTTATAAAAAAATGTGTGCATTTTCAAAATTTTTAACAAAAATGCATTTTATTGTAAAGAAAACTTTAGCGAAGGATACAAAGTAAAAAGTTCTGCCGGGCGTTTTATGCAGTGCTGGGAATTGAACCCAGGGCTTCATCCATGCCAGGAAAGCACTACCCACTGAGTTACATTGTCCCTAGTCTCTGTTTTTAATTTCTTTCTAAATAGTCTCTGTGTATTTAACTAAGCAATAGTTATCTCAAATAAATTTTTTTTTCCATAGAACCATCCTAACCAATGTTTTGGGTTTTTTTTTGTTTTGTTTTGTTTTGTTTTTTTGACTTTTTGAGACAGGTTCTCCCTGTAGCCCCAGCTAGCCTGAAACTCACTATATAGACCAGGCTGGCCTCTGCCTCCTAAGTGTTGGGATTAAAGATGTGTGCCACCATGCCCGGCTAATCCTAATCATTGTTATACATCTGCACCTTGCTCTTTTCACTTGATGATAAAATTTATTTATTTTCATCTATAAAATAATCCATACAAATCTTCTCTTGCTCTCTTTTACTTTTTCTTTAAAGATTCATTTATTTTTATTTTATGTTCATGAGTGTTTTGGTTGCATGTATGTGCATTGTGTGTGTGTGTCTGTGTCTGTGTGTGTGTCATGCCCACAGAGAGCAGAACACAGCATTGGATTCCTTAGAACCATAGTTATGGATGGTTGTTAGCCATCATGTGGGTGCTGGGAACCAAACTTGGGTCTTCTGCAACAGCAGCCAGTGCTTTTAACTGCTGAGCCATCTCTCCAGCCCCCGTTTTTATTGTTTGATATATGATCTCACTATGTAGCCCTGTCTGATGTGGAACTTGATATGTAGACCAGGCTGGCCATGAACTAACCAGAGGTCTGCCTACCTCTTCCTCTGCCTCCTGAGTGCTGGGACTGAAGGCATGCCCAACCATGCCTGACCATACTGTAGTTTTTAATTATATTAGGACTACATAAATACATATCATAAATGTCGTGTGTGTGTGTGTGCGTGTGTGTGTGTTTGTGTATGTGTGTGTGTGTGTCTGTGTGTGTGTGTGTGTGTGTGTGTGTGTGGTTTGGGGATCAAACCCAGGCCTTTGTATACCCTAGATAAATGCTATACCACTGAACTTTGTATCCTCAGCCCCAGACGTTACAATTATAGTCTTTCCCTAATTGTTGGGAATTTGTCTGGTTCCTTTTTTTTTTTTTCACTATCATTGTACAAATAGCTTTTACAAAAAAATTTGTTTCAGGGACAGGGAAGTGGTTCATTGGGTAAATGTGCTTGCTGTCAGACCTTATGACCTGAATTTAATCCCTGCAATGCACATGGTGAAGGAGACAACCAACCTCTGCAACTTGTTAGTTGATTGCCACACATGCATTGTGACATGTTGGCACCCGCATATATACACATACAAATACACAATAAATAAACGTATAAATCCAAAAGGAAAGAAAAAAGTGTTTTGTGAGATGTACTGCTCAAAGTGTGATTAGTGAGACAAATTATATGGGAAAAATGTTTTCTTGTTTTTGCTGCTTATTAAGAGATTTGATTTTTGTTTGAAGGAGAGAAAGAACCTGGCTTATTGGAGAGAGTAGGTGATATAAGTCAGCTGTGGAAAATAATCTATACAAAGTTATTGAAAAAAAAATAGTTATTTAAAAAGCAAGGAAAGTGGGGCAGAGATGGCACACACTTGTACTCTTGGCACTGGGGAGGCCACGGTAGGAGGGATCACAACTTTGTGGCGGCCCTGGGTAACTTAATGAGACCCTGTCTCAGAAAAAAGAGGGATGGGGGGCAGCAAAATCACTCAGTGAGTAAAGGTGCTTTCTACCAGGCCGGGTGACCTGACTTTGATCCCTGGAACCCACATGATAGAAGAAAAGAACCAACTCCTACAAGTTGTCCTCTGAGCCCCACATGTACACACACAAACACACTCTCACATACACATAGATAAATAATAAAATAATTTAAAAGAAGCCGGGCATGGTGGTGCATGCCTGTAGTCCCAGCACTTGGGAGGCAGAGGCAGGCGCATCTCTGTGAGCTCAAGGCCAGCCTGGTCAACATAGTGAGTTCCAGGACAGCTGGGGCTACAGGGAGACCCTGCTTCAAAAAGACAAAAAAAAATTTTTTTTAAAAGAATATATGTGCTTTATTGAAATAGATTTTTTAAGTTTTTGCTAGCAGTAAGTTCAGAGTTGAGGCCTAGGCATGGCGGCGTAGTGATGTATGCCTGTAATCCTTGACTTTAGTGGCAGAAGCAGGAGGATCATCACAAGTTTGAGGTCAGCCTGGTCTACACAGTAAGTTCCACACCAGCCAGGAATACATAGAGACACTCTGCTTTAAAAAAATTTCAGGGGCTGGATAGATGGCTCAGTGGTTAAAAGTACTGACTTCTCTTTCAGGGAACCCAGGTTTAGTTCCCAACACCCACATGGTATCTTAACCATCTGAAACTCCAGTTCCAGGGGATCCAGTGCCCTCTTTTGGCCTCTTTGGGTATTATATGACATAGGTGCACTTACATGCATGCAGGCAAAATACTCATAGACAGAAAATTAAATATTGTTTTCAGATTTCAGAGCTGGAAATAAGTGTCTAAATGTTTTTCCCCCTAGATGAAGCAGATGATGATGATGATCCAGAATATAATTTCCTGGAAGATCTTGATGAACCAGACACAGAAGATTTCCGTACTGACAGGGCAGTAAGAATTACTAGTGAGTATTGAAAGCCTGCTCTTGTCTCTTCCTCATCTTTCTTTGCTAATCTTGTAGATGTTTTGGAAGTTTGTGGCTAACTCAAGTTAAGACATTTAAGATTCCTTTATTTCTGTAAGTCTTTAAATTTAGGCATTTAGCTGGCCATGGTGGCACATGCCTTTAATTCCAGCACTTGGGAGACAGAGGCAGATGGATCTCTGTGCTTTGAGTCCAACCTAGCCTACGTGAGTTCTAGATCAGCTAGAGCTTTATTGAGACCCTGTCTCAAAAAAGACCAAAAAGAAAAATTCTTTAAAAACTGTTTGAAAAATAGTAAATCAAATTGACGTAATTATCTGAGTCAGTGGTAAAGGAAAGATAAGTAGTGCTTACATCAAGGAGGGCATGGTGGTTTGAATGAGAATGTCCCCCATAGGCTCCAAGTATTTGAACATTTTGTCCCCAGTTAGTTTTGGGAGGTTTTAGAAGGTGTGGCAATGCTGGAGGAAGTATGTCACAGGGGGTGGGCTTAGAGAGTCCTTAAGCCTTGCCGGATTTCAGGTCACTCTCTGCTTCTTGTGCCTGTGTGGTGATGTGAGAGCTTAGCTTCTGCTCCTACTCTAGTCACCTCTGCTGCCATGCCTCCCCACCGTGATGGACTTTTGCCCCTTTGGAACCATAAACTCAAACTCTTTATAAATTCCTTGGTCATAATGTTTCTATCACAGCAACAGAAAAGTGACTGATAGAGAGGGTCTTTGAGCATTCAAAGAATTTTAAACAGGAAATAAATAGGATCTTAGACATGGATCTTAGAAAGATCATATTAATTTAATATATGCTTAATGTATTGATTTTGTTGTAAAGAGAACAGTCCTGGACATATAGAATATAGCTATGTTTGTGCCATTTGTTTTTTTGGTTTTTGCTTTGTTTTGTTTTGTCTTTTTGAGGCAGGATCTCCCTGTAGCCCCAGCTGGCCTGGAACTCACGTCGTAGACCAGGATGGCCTTGAACCTCACAGAGATCTGCCTGCCTCTGCCTCTGCCTCCTGAGTGCTGGGATTACAGGCGGCTGAACCATTTGTTGTTGTTTTTTTTTTTTTTTGGTTTTTTTAAAATAGGATCTCCCTGTAGCCCCAGCTGTCCTGGAACTCACTATGTAGACCCGGCTGGCCTTGAACTCACAGAGATCCGCCTGCCTCTGCTTCCCAAGTGCTGGGATTAAAGGCGTGTGCCACCACACCCAGGCCCCAGCCATTTGTTTTTTTAAAAAAAAAATAATTGGGTAGGAGACAGTGAGCTATCTCAGTGGGTTGCTACCTAGCTTGATAAACCTGAGTTTGAGCCCCAGGACCCCCAGGGTATATATTACTTTGTTTTTGCTGTGATAATGTACCATCACCAGAAGCAATCGAAGGAAGATTTCACTTTGACTTATGGTTTCAGAGGACTTTATATTTACCTTCCATTGTATTTTAGTATTTTATTATGAAAACATATAAAAGCTACAAGAATTATATGTGACATTTTTAATTAAGAAAATTTTTATAACATTTTTATTTATTTTGTATGTGTATGTGTGTAGACACATTTGTGCCACAGCATGCACATGGAGTTCAGAGGACAGATTAGTAAAGTCAGTTCTTACCTTTCACCATGTCCATCCCAGGGATCAAAGTCAGGCTGTGAGGCTTGGTGGCAGGTACCTTTACCTACTGAAAAGTGGTTGTGGGGCGAGGGAGGGAGTGGGAAACAACTTATATTTGCTTTATCAGATAGCTTTTGCTGTCTGTTTATCTTTTTGTCTCAGACTCATTATATAATAGCTTGACATGGACTTGAATTCTCAGTAGTTATCTTGCCTCAGCCTCCCAAGAGTTGGGAGTTTAACTCTGATTTTATTATAAATCATCTAACATTTTCTACATATCTTCACACTAGAATTTAAACTTCATGAAAATAGAACTCTGTTTTCTCTCCTGGAACTGGAATTGAGGCACAGTTGATGTTCAGTAACTTTTTGAGTTGATGAAGGATAGATATGAGCGTTTGTTCAGATGCTTTGTGAGGAGCAGCATGCATTCTCCATTGAGTTCTTCCTTACTGCTAAATGAAAGTAAGTTCTCATAACTCATACTTCTTGACTTTTTCACAGAAAAGGAAGTGAATGGGCTGATGGAAGAGCTGTTTGAAACTGTGAGTAATGCTTTTAAGATTTTTTTTTTTGTCTTTTTGAAACAGGGTCTCCCTGTCGCCCCCCAGCTATTCTGGAACTCACTATGTAGACCAGGGTGGCCTTGAACTCACAGAGATCTGCCTGCCTCTGCCTCCCAAGTGCTGGGATTAAAGGCATGCACTACCATACCCGGCCCTATTTTAAGAAATTTTTAATTTATTTTTTATTTTGTGTGTATAAAGTGTTTTGCCTACATGTATGTAAGTGCCCCATGTATAAAAACGCTAGACGAGGTCATTGGATCCCCTGGAACTAGAGTTATAGATGGTTCTGAGCTACTACTGTGTGGGAGCTGGGAACTGAACCCGGGTCCTCTGTAAGAATGGCCAGCACTCTTAACCATTGAGCAGTCTTTCCAGCCCCTGAGTAATGAATTTTGCATGGGAACAGGGGGTGGTCAAAGCAGATTTTTTAGCATGCGCTGTCCTTTGGTTTTTGGGATCACACCTCCAAGCAGGATGGTCTGTGTATTCCAGCTTCCTCTTTACTCCTCCAAGAAGGAGTACAGAGGCAAGAATGTTTTGCTAAGTAGCAAATTCTTGATTATCTGCATATGTATTTTTCCTAGGGAAATTTTCCTTGCAGACTACCATTTGGGGCATCATTAAAGGTTGTAAACTAGGGGGCTGGAGAGATGGCTCAGCAGTTAAGAGCACTGGCTATTCTTGCAGAGGACCTGAGTTCATATCCCAGCATCCACATGACAGCTAACAACTGTCCATAACTTCATTTCCAGGAGATCCAACATCGTCTGTGGGTATTGCATGACATGGGTGCCCTTACATACATGCAGGCATAACAATCATACACATAAAATAAAAGTAAATAAATAAAGTTTTTAAAAAAGGCTGTAAACTAATTTTAGAGCACTGAGCATAAAGACAATTTTTATATGTTTATGTTAGATTTCAGTTGAAGCAGAAATTAATTTAGCAAAGCTTACTCTTCAAAGAGATAGATGGTTCCTAATGGGAGTAGTAGGCAAATTGGTCTCTTTAAAGATATTTCTAGAGACTGGGGAGAGAGCTCTGTTGATAATGTGCTTGCTGTGCAAGCAAAAGGACTTGAGTTTATGTCTGGACTCAGGTTTGCTTTGCTTAGCGAGGTACCTGCTGGCTTTAGGCAGAGGGTCTGATTGGCGACAGAGTCACAAACTCTGGGACCTGTGTCTTCCCAACAGGATGATTTATTTTAGAATTCAGATAGGTTTTATACATCCCAAGGAACTAGCAGTCACGTGGGATATGGCAATCACATACAAAGATTTAGGATACAAAGAAACAGGACATTTAGTCTATTAGTTGGCGCCAGAAGGATTCTTAAACTTTTACTCAAGGTTATCAATGCCCATCCAGTAATTTATGGGCCACAATGTTTTCTTTCTTAGTGCTAAAAGCTGTTAGGTCAGGGGTAAACCTTTAACCTGGCCTAATCTCTTAGCCAGGGATAGCTGAGTTATTTGTTTAGGACAAGGAGATGAGCTAAGGGTTGTTGACCAAGACGCTTTCCCACAGAGCAGGGAGCCTGCACTTTTATGACCAGGCTGC